>NW_022436941.1:9774929-10003462 GCF_009761245.1 Sapajus apella
AGAGAGAGAGAGAGAGAGAGAGAGAGAGAGAGAGAGAGAGAGAGAGAAAGAATAGGGGAAATGCCAGACACTTGTCAAACAACCAGATCTTGTGAGAACCCCCTCACTATCATGAGAACAGCATGCAGGAGACCACCTCCATGATCCAATCACCTCCCATCTTGTCCCTCCCTCAACACTTGGGGATTACAATTTGATAAGAGATTTGGATGGGGACACAGAGCCAAGCCATATCATAGGCAAATGGAACAGAATGGAGAGCTCAGAAATATGGCCACACATGTATGACCATCTTATCTTTGACAAAGTTGAGAAAAACAAGCAATGGGGAAAAGACTCCCTATTCAACCAATGGTGCAGGGATAACTGACTAGCCATATGCAAACTGGAGCTGGACCCCTTTCTTACACTTTATGCATAAAGCAACCCAAGATGTATTAAAGACTTAAATGTAAAACCCAAAATTACAAAACCCTGGAATACAGCCTAGGCAATACCATCCTGGACATAGGAATGGGCAAATATTTCATGACAAAGACACCAAAAGGAATCACAAGAAAAACAAAAATTGACAAGTGAAATCTAATTAAACTTAAGAGCTTCTGCATAGCAAAAGAAACTATCAACAGAGCAAACAGACAACCTACAGGATGGGAGAAAATATTTGCAAACTATGCATGTGACAAAAGTCTAATATCCAGCATCTATAAGGAACTTAAATTAACAAGAGAAAAACAACCCCATAAAAAAGTGGGCAAAGGACATGAACAGAACCTTTTCAAAAGAGGACATACATGGGGCCAAGAATCATGTGAAAAAAAGCTCAATATCACGGATCATTAGGGAAATGCAAATCAAAATCACAATGAGACACTAATCTCACACCAGTCAGAATGGCTATTAAAAGTCAAAAAACAAAAACAATGAAAAACAGATACTGGCAAGATTGGGGAGAAAAGGGAACACTTATTCACCATTGGTGGGAGTGTAAATTAATTCAACCATTGTGGAAAGCTGTATGGTGATTCCTCAAAGAGCTAAAAGCACAACTACTATTTGACCCAGCAATACCATGACTGGGTATATACCTAAAGGAATATAAATCATTCTTCCATGCATGTTAATGTCTGCTGCAGCATTATTCACAATAGCAAAGAAATGGAATCAACCTAAATGTCCATCGGTGGCAGATTGAATAAAGAAAATGTGGTATATACACACCATGGAATAGTATGTAGCCATAAAAGAGAATGAGATTGTGTCTTTTGCAGGAATATGGATGGAGCTAGAGGCCATTATCCTTAGCAAACTAATGCAGGAACAGAAAACCAAATAGTACTTGTTCTCACTTATAAGTGGTAGATAAATGATGAGAACTTCTGAACACAAAGAATGAAACAACAGACACTGGGGTCTACTTGAGGGTGGAGGGTGGGAGGAGGGAGAAAAGCAGAAAAGATAACTCTTGGGTACTGGGCTTAATACCTGAGTGGTGTAATACTCTGTACAACACACCCTTATGACATGTATGTAAGGAACCTTTGCATGTTTCTAAAATAAAGAACTTAAAATAAAAATTAAAAAAAAATTAAAAAGGGAAAGGGCAGAAGAACATATATTGTTGGGGTTTCTTGAGGTTTCTGGTCACACAGTAAGAAGCAACTTAGAGAAGAGGCTGATGGTGTAAATTATCTAACACTGAAAGGATGCAAATAAAGGTTTTCATGACTTTTAGTCTGTCAGCAATAAATACAGTACCATCTTTTCTGATAAATGAATATGCTCCAGTGATAGACTTTCTTGTTTGAAAATTTTTGCTCAAGGCAGAAAAGCAGAGTTCTGGTATACATATATTTCTAATAATGAACTGATAATATGAATGTTCCTAGACTACAGAAAAATACACTTCTAGAGGTCTTGGGACAAATAGAGTACTTCAAGGGGTAATTTGATATGATAAGAAAGAAGTATTTGGCTTCTGTCCTGTTTCCTGGCACACAACTCCTAAAACCCTTGGAATCTCCAAAGTGACATGTCATTTTGTATGCTAATGTGATAACTGATGGCTGGGGTCTCCTGGATAGCCTTAGGGTGGGGGCTGGTTGCCAGGGGAGCCCACCCTGTAATTGAAGGATTGTAATTTTCAGCCCTTCCCTCTATCCCCTAATGAGGGAAAAGGGGCTGGAGGTTGAGCATATCACCGATGCCCAATAACTTAATCATGCCTATGTAATGAAGCCTCCATAAAAATCCATCAGGTATAAGGTTGGAGAGCTTCTGTGTTGGTGGATACATGGAGGTTCTGGGAGGATAGTACACTTGGAGGACATGGAAGCTCTGCATCCTTTCCCCATACCTTACCCTATGCATCTCTTTCATCTGGCTGGTCCTGAGTTGTATCATTTTATAATATACCAGTGATCTAGTAAGTAAACTGTTTCCCAAGTTCTGTGAGCCATTCTAGCAAATTATCAAACTTAAGGAGGCAAGAACCTTAGATTTATAGCTAGTTGGTCAGAAGCACAAGTGACAACCTGAACTTGCAATTAGCATCTGAAATGAGAAGTGAGACAGTCTTCTGGGACCAAGCTGTCTAACCTGTGGGATCCGAGACTAACTCCAGGTAAATAGTGTCACAGTTTAATTGAATTGTAAGAGATTGAGCTGGTAATTTCGGTAATTGGTGTGTATGGGAAAAGCCACTACTCATTTGGTGGTCAAAAGTATTGATGTGAATGTAGAGGAAAACAATTTGCTTTTCCTCTACAGATACAGAAGCAGTAGTCTAAGAATGATAGGTATGCAAGTAGTTTAAGAAAATCCGTAGAGATAAGAAACACAGGGAAGATTACAGATAAGGCTGAAGTAGGTGACAGTAGGGGCCCACATTTGCTGTAGACAAACATGGTAACTATAAAGGTTAACCAGCAGGTTAGAATTTAGATGTTCCCCACTAGTACCCTTCACAGCCTTGTATATCTTCCATCGTTCATTCAAATCAGGATCAAGTATTCGTAGTAATGAACTTCATTTTAACATTCAACCATTTTTCCAGTTTTACTAATTTGCTGACTAAACTTCCTTTGACAAGGCACAAAGCCTTAATTGCAGCATAATTTCAGAAAAGACTACATACCTCACCACATAGGAAAAACTTCTTCAACAGAATATTTTTCCTAAGATGGTTTGTTTATGTTGAAGTTGGCATTTTTTTCTTGATCATCTCTCTAATTTATTAGCCGTATTGCTACTGAAATTCATTTGTTTGGTCGACGTATATATTTCAGAACTTAGGAATTTTTAGGAATCACTCTTTTAAAGGCAATTAGAGAAGTAAATTGGCCTGTGGATCCTTATTTTGTGTGATATATATGTGTTTATTAATTCTTTCTTAATAATATAATTTAATATATTGCTATTAAATATAGTAATTCAAGGTTGTCAAGTTATGTGACATTATGTGGAATGGGGGTCTTTAAATGTTATTATTGGCAGTTGTTAATTTAGCATGATTTGTTAATTAGTCATTTAGGCATCTCTTCACTGAGATCCCAAATCTACTGTTTTATGAGCTCCAGTTCCTATGTGATGCAGAGGGCCAGGTGTCACTTACATGTAAAATGGGTTGTGTTAAAAAGAGGAATCCTGCTAGCAGGGTGTGCAGAAACATGAGAGATTCATGGAGAATCCCAATATGATTATCTTAAATATTTCTATTCTTTAATTATAATTGAATGTTATGATATGCTTATTCAGTAAGGAAGCAGTTATTTCATATCAAGCAATTGAAGATATCTTCTTATCTAAGTTTGCATGGAAACTTGAGATTTAAATTCAGACTTGACTGAGTTCTTTCTGGCAACCAAGACTGCCACAATGACAAAATCATTGACCCTTACGTGGGGTGATCTCACAGCTCAAGTCTACTTGTCAGAGGCATTGAACCAGAGTGACTTCGTCTTGACTGAGGGCTAGGAAATTGAGGCTGGGATTTGCTGGGCTGCACGCCCAGAAAGGTAGATATTCCTGGCATCTAGGCCTTTATGGTTAAGGGAACAGATTGACAATTTTACTAAACAGACCCAGACTTTGGAGTGTCCTGATATCCTGAAATCTTGAGAACAGAAGCATACCTGATTTTGATTTAAATATAATAATATTGATTATTGCAAATATAGTAATTAAGAAAATTAATTCTTTATCACAAACCCCTGTAGCAGAGCACATCTCCCCATAATCTTTACTTATTCTGTATATAAACAACTATTTTACCTAGGGTGGATGTGTTCCTCCTCTTACTTTCAGGAGTGCCCAAGTACTTTTACCACTTTACTTTGTTAATAAACTTGCTTTTGCTTTGCACTGTGGACTCACATTGAATTCTTTCTTGTGTGAGATCCAAGAAACCTCTTTTGGGGTCTGGATCAGGACCCCTTTCCTGTAACATACTGAGCTCAAATCACATGGATTTGGAGTGCAAATCACTTGAATCTAATTAAGGTGGTACACATCTCCCACTCATGTGTCTATATCACTGAATTGGACTTTGTATTATTTATATATGTGTGTGTGTGTGTGTGTGTGTGTGTGTGTGTGTGTGAGTGTGTGTGTATGTGTATATATATATATTTTTTTTTTGAGAGGAAAACATATTTATTTATAACCTTGGTGTGAGCAAGACACACAATTCAATAGCCCTAAGAAAAGATTGGTTAATTGGCTTCTGTGGGGAAAAAGGAAAATAACTTAAGTATGAAATAATTATAATAGTTTGAATACACATAAAAGAATCCAATATTCCAAGAGTTTATAAAAATTTTTTAAAATCCTAGTAATTCAATAGAAAAACAATTGGCTAAGATGAAATGAAAATTACCAATGTATAAAAGAGTCACTCAAACCTTAAGTACAAATCAACATAATTATCAGATATTAATGCAGTGACAGATAAATCTATGTTTAATAATAAAAAATTTTGGTAAAACGGGCAGGAAAATATACTCGTAAATGTTAAGTGGTAGTATAAGGTAGTACAGTTTAAGAAGGCAATTTGGTAGTATCTATGAATATTTATTTATTTATTTATTTATTTTTTCCCATTTATTTATTTTATTGCATTTTAGGTTTTGGGGTACCTGTGAAGAACATGCAAAATTGTTGCATAGGTACACATGTGGCAGTGTGATTTGCTGCCTTCCTCCCCATCACCTATATCTGGCATTTCTCCCCTTGCTATCTCTCCCCAGCTCCCTACCCCCCACCGTCCCTCCCCTATTTCCCCCGAACTGACCCCAGTGTGTAGTGCTCCCCTCCCTGTGTCCATGTGTTCTCATCGTTCAACACCCGCCTGTGAGTGAGAACATGCGGTGTTTGATCTTCCGCTCTTCTGTCAGTTTGCTGAGAATGATGGTTTCCAGGTTCATCCATGTCCCTACAAAGGACCCGAACTCATCGTTTCTGATGGCTGCATAATATTCCATGGTGTATATGTGCCACATTTTCCCTATCCAGTCTATCGTCGATGGGCATTTGGGTTGGTTCCAGGTCTTTGCTATTGTAAACAGTGCTGCAATGAACATTCGTGTGCACGTGTCCTTATAGTAGAACGATTTGTAATCCTTTGGATATATACCCAGTAATGGGATTGCTGGGTCAAATGGAATTTCTATTTCTAGGTCCTTGAGGAATCACCACACAGTCTTCCACAATGGTTGAAGTAATTTACACGCCCACCAACAGTGCAAAAGTGTTCCTATTTCTCCACATCTTCTCCAGCATCTGTTGTCTCCAGATTTTTTAATGATCACCATTCTAACTGGCGTGAGATGGTATCTCAATGTTGTTTTGATTTGCGTTTCTCTAATGACCAGTGATGATGATCATTTTTTCATATGTTTGTTGGCCTCACGTATGTCTTCTTTTGTAAAGTGTCTGTTCATATCCTTTGCCCACTTTTGAATGGGCTTGTTAGTTTTTTTCTTGTAAATCTGTTTTAGTTCTTTGTAAATTCTGGATATCAGCCCTTTGTCAGATGGGTAAACTGCAAAAATTTTTTCCCATTCTGTTGGTTGCCGATTCACTCTAATGACTGTTTCTTTTGCCATGCAGAAGCTGTGGAGTTTGATTAGGCCCCATTTGTCTATTTTGGCTTTTGTTGTCAATGCTTTTGGTGTTTTGGTCATGAAGTCCTTGCCTACACCTATGTCCTGATGGTTTTGCCTAGATTTTCTTCTAGGGTTTTTATGGTGTTAGGTCTTATGTTTAAGTCTTTAATCCATCTGGAGTTAATTTTAGTGTAAGGTGTCAGGAAGAGGTCCAGTTTCTGCTTTCTGCACATGGCTAGCCAGTTTTCCCAACACCATTTATTGAACAGGGAATCCTTTCCCCATTGCTTGTTTTTGTCTGGTTTGTCAAAGATCAGATGGTTGTAGATATGTTGTGTTGCCTCCGAGACCTCTGTTCTGTTCCATTGGTCTATATCTCTGTTTTGGTACCAGTACCATGCTGTTTTGGTTACTGTAGCCCTGTAGTATAGTTTGAAGTCTGGTAGTGTGATGCCTCCTGCTTTGTTCTTTTTGCTTAGAATTGACTAGGCTATGCGGGCTCTCTTTTGGTTCCATATGAAGTTTAAGGTGATTTTTTTCCAGTTCTGCAAAGAAGGTCATTGGTAGCTTGATGGGGATAGCATTGAATCTGTAAATTACTTTGGGCAGTATGGCCATTTTCACGATATTGATTCTTCCTAACCATGAACATGGAATGTTTCTCCATCTGTTTGTGTCCTCTCTTATGTCGTTGAGCAGTGGCTTGTAGTTCTCCTTGAAGAGGTCCTTTACGTTCCTTGTTAGTTGTATTCCTAGGTATGTTATTCTCTTTGTGGCAATTTTGAATGGAAGTTTGTTCTGGATTTGGCTCTCTTTAAGTCTGTTATTGGTGTATAGGAATGCATGTGATTTTTGAACATTGATTTTGTATCCTGAGACTTTGCTGAACTTGCTTATCAGTTTCAGGAGATTTGGGGCTGAGACGATGGGGTCTTCTAGATATACAATCATGTCATCTGCAAATAGAGACAATTTGACTTCCTCCTTTGCTATTTGAATGCCCTTTATTTCTTTTTCTTGCCTGATTGCTCTGGCTAGAACTTCTAATACTATATTGAATAGCGGTGGTGAGAGAGGGCATCCTTGTCTGGTGCCACATTTCAAGGGGAATGCTTCCAGTTTTTGCCCATTCAGTATCATATTGGCTGTTAGTTTGTCGTAAATAGCTTTTATTATTTTGAGATACGTTCCATCAATACCTAGCTTATTGAGGGTTTTTAGCATAAAGGGCTGTTGAATTTTGTCAAAGGCCTTCTCTGCATCAATTGAGATAATCATGTGGTTTTTGTCTTTGGTTCTGTTTATGTGGTGAATTACGTTTATAGACTTGCGTATGTTGAACCAGCCTTGCATCCCTGGGATGAAGCCTACTTGATCATGATGGATAAGTTTTTGATGTGCTGTTGCAATCAGCTTGTCAGTATTTTATTGAAGATTTTTGCATCTATGTTCATCATGGATATTGGCCTGAAGTTTTCTTTTCTTGTTGAGTCTCTGCGGGGTTTTGGAATCAGGATAACGTTGGTCTCATGTAATTATTTGGGAAGAATTCCTCTTTTTGTATTCTTTGGAATAGTTTCAGAAGGAATGGTACCAGCTCCTCTTTGTATGTCTGGTAGAATTCGGCTGTGAACCCGTCTGAACCTCGGCTTTTTTTGGGTGGTAAGCTCTTAATTGCTGCCTCAACTTCAGACCTTGTTATGGGTCTGTTCAGGGTTTTGGCTTCTTCCTGGTTTAGGCTTGGGAGGAGGCAAGTGTCCAGGAATTTATCCATTTCTTCCAGGTTTATTAGTTTATGTGCATAGAGTTGTTTGTAATAATCTCTGATGATGGTTTGAATTTATGTGGAATCTGTGGTGATATCCCCTTTATCGTTTTTATTGCATCAATTTGGTTATTCTCTGTTTTCTTTTTTATTAATCTGGCTAGTGGTCTGTCTATTTTGTTGATCTTTTCAAAAAACCAGCTCCTGGATTTATTGATTTTTTTTGAAGGTTTTTTGTGTCCCTATCTCCTTCAGTTCTGCTCTGATCTTAGCTATTTCTTGTCTTCTGCTAGACTTTGAGGTTTTTTGATCTTGCTCCTCTAGCTCTTTCAGTTTTGACGATAGGGTGTCAATTTTTGATCTCTCCATTCTTCTCATGTGGACACTTATTGCTATATATTTTCCTCTAGAGACTGCTTTAAATGTGTCCCAGAGATTCTGGTATGTTGTATCTTCATTCTCGTTGGTTTTGAAGAACATCTTTATTTCTGTCTTCATTTCATTGTTTATCCAGTCAACATTCAAGAGCAAGTTGTTCAGTTTCCATGAAGCTGTGCAGTTCTGAGTTAGTTTTTGAATTCTGCGTTCTAACTTGATTGCACTGTGGTCTGAGAGACTGTTACCATTTCTGTTCTTTTGCATTTGCTGAGGAGTGATTTACTCCCAATCATGTGGTCAGTTTTAGAGTAGGAGTGATGTGGTGCTGAGAAGAATGTATATTCTGTGGATTTGGGGTGGAGAGTTCTGTAAATGTCTATTAGGTTTGCTTGGTCCAGGTCTGAGTTCAAGTCCTGGATATCCTTGTTAATTTTCTGTCTGGTTGATCTGTCTAATATTGACAATGGGGTGTTAAAGTCTCCCACTGTTATTGTGTGGGAGTCTAAGTCTCTTTATAGGTTGTTAAGAACTTGCTTTATGTATCTGGGTGCTCCTGTATTGGGTGCATATATATTTAGGATCGTTAGCTCTTCTTGTTGCACTGATCCTTTTACCATTATGTAATGTCCTTCTTTGTCTCTTATGATCTTTGTTGATTTAAAGTCTAATTTATCAGAGATGAGAATTGCAACTCCTGCTTTTTTTTGCTCTCCATTTGCTTGGTAAATCTTCCTCCATCCCTCTATTTTGAGCCTTTGTGTATCCTTGCATGTGAGATGGGTTTCCTGGATACAGCACACCGATGGGTTTTGGCTTTTTATCCAATTTGCCAGTCTGTGTCTTTTGATTGGGGCATTTAGTCCATTTACATTTAGGGTTAATATTGTTATGTACGAATTTGATACTGCCATTTTGGTGCTAGCTGGGTGTTTTGCCCTGTAGTTGAGCTGGTACTTGTTCTTCCTTTATATGTGTAGAGCCTCTTTCAGGAGCTCTCGTAGAGCTGGCCTGGTGGTGACGAAATCTCTGAGTACTTGCATGTTCCCAAAGGATTTTATTTTTCCTTCACTTATGAAGCTTAGTTTGGCTGGATAGGAGATTCTGGGTTGAAAGTTCTTTTCTTTAAGGATGTTGAATATTAGCCCCCACTCTCTTCTGGCTTGTAGGGTTTCTGCTGAGAGATGTGCTGTAAGACTGATGGGCTTCCCTTTGTGGGTAACCCGACCTTTCTCTCTGGCTGCCCTTAGTATTTTCTCCTTCATTTCAACCCTGGTGAATCTGACGATTATGTGCCTTGGGATTGCTCTTCTTGACGAGTATCTTTGTGGTGTTCTCTGTATTTCCTGGACTTGAATGTTTGCCTGCCTTACTAGGTTGGGGAAGTTTTCCTGGATAATATCCTGAAGAGTATTTTCCAGCTTGGATTTGTTCTCTTCGTCGCATTCAGGTACACCTATCAAACGTAGATTAGGTCTTTTCACATAGTCCCACATTTCTTGGAGATTTTGTTCATTCTTTTTTACCCTTTTTTTCTCCAGTCTTGCCTTCCCGTTTTATTTCATTGAGTTGATCTTCGACCTCTGATATCCTTTCTTCTGCTTGGTCAATTCGGCTGTTGATACTTGTGCATGCTTCGCGAAGTTCTCATGTTGCGTTTTTCAGCTCCATCAATTCACTTATATTCCTTTCTATTTTGTCCATTCTCGTTAGCATTTCGTCAAATCTTTTTTCAACGTTCTTAGTTTCTTTGCATTTGGTTAGAACATGTTCTTTAAGTTCACAGAAGTTTCTTACTACCCACCTTCTGAAGTCTGATTCTGTCATTTCATCACACTTGTTCTCCCTCCAACCTTGTTCCCTTGCTGGTGAGGAGTTGTGATCCCTTGTAGGAGGAGAGGTGTCCTGGTTTTGGGTGTTTTCATCCTTTTTGCGCTGTTTTCTTCCCATCTTTAAGGATTTATCCACCTGTCGACTTTGTAGTTGCTGGCTTTCAGATTGGGTCTCAAATCTTTCAGATTGACGTTCTGTTTGTTAATGATGAGGTTATTTCTATTACCTGGTTTTCCTTCTGACAGTCTTGCCCCTCTGCTGTAGGTCTGCTGAGGTTCACTCCAGGCCCTGCTTGCCTGGGGTTCACCTGCAGCAGCTGCTGAACAGTAAGGGTTTTTACCAGTTTTCTTGTTTTGCTATCTTTGTCCCAGAAGGATACCCGCCTAGTGTCAATCTGATCTCTCCTTTATGAGGTGTCTCTTTGGATATATAGGGGTCAGGGAGCTGCTTGAGGAGACGGTCTCTTCTTTATAGGAGCTTAAATGGTGAGCTGTGAGCTCTGTTGTTCATTCAGAGCTGCTGGGCAGGTACGTTTAGGTCTGCTGCAGCAGAACTCATAAACTGCTTTTTGTTCCCAGGTGCTCTGTCCCAGGGATTTAGGGCTTTATGAGTTTTGTTTATGCTGCTGCCTTCTCTCTCTCTTTTTTTTTTTTCCCTTCAGAGCTGCCCTGCCCAGCAAGGAGGCAGCCTAGTCACTGTCTGCCTGTAGAGGCTTTGCTGAGCTGCTGTGGGCTCCGCCCAGCTGCCAAGTCAACTTCCCTGCAGTCCTATTTATATGGGTGTAGTTAGAACTGCTTTGGTGATGGTGGCCCGCCTCTGTTGAGGCAGAGTCTCTCTGCAGTGGCGGGTTGCCTTGGCAACAGTAGGCTGCCTCAGCAATGGCGGGTTGCCTTGGCAACGGCGGGCTGCCTCAGCATTGGCCAACTACCTCTGTCCTGGCGGGCTGCCGCGGTAATGGCGGACGCCCCTCCCCTACAGAGCTGGACCGTCCAGGGTTCAGCTGCGCTTGCTGTGAAACTCTCAATCCAGAGTTTCTGGTTGCTGTTCTTTTGTGGGGGTGGGACCAGCCGAGCCTGATCGCCTGGCTCCCTGCCTCAGAGCCTTTTTAAAATTGGTGTTCCAGTCGCCTGTTGAAGAGGTGCCAGGGTCTGTTTGTTTTCCCCTGCGGCCACTCACTGCGCTGGCTTAAACAGCGGCACTGAGGTTTGTGGCGCTTTTTTTTTTTTTTTTTTGCCCTGGAATCTACTGTCCTTGTTCTCTGCTCAGTCCCCTTTTTAAACAGACGAATGGGCAACTTCCCGTGGCTCCAATCGCCAGCCAAAAGGGCACCTGGACCGGTGTATTTTGTACGGAGAACCACTGCTCTGGGGTGCTGACAAAGCAGCCGCGCAGGGCAAAGCAGCGGCACCGGCCGGCACAGCCTCGCTGGCCGAAACAGCTGCGCTGGTGACCTGTGGAGCTCCTCCGCCTGGGAATTTCCTAGTCTGTGGGCAATAAAAATGCGGTGTCCACTCACACTCTGTGCTTTCACTGGGAGCTGCAATCCTGAGCTGTTCCTAAATGGCCATCTTGGATCCTCTCTTCCTGTGTATATATTTTATTGCATTTTAGGGTTCTGGGGTACATGTGAAGAACATGTTGGATTGTTGCATACGTACATATAGGGCAATGTGGTTTGCTGCCTCCATCCCCATCACCTATATCTGGCATTTCTTCCCATGTTATCCCTCCCCAACTCCCTAACCCCACTGTCCCTCCCCTAGTCCCCCACTATAGACTTCAGTGTGTGATGCTTCTTCCTCTGTGTCCATGTGTTCTCATTGTCAAACACCTGCCTATGAGTGAGAACATGCAGTGTTTGATTTTCTGTTCTTGTGTCAGTTTGCTGAGAATGATAGTTTCCAGATTCATCCATGTCTCTACAAAGGACACGAACACATCGTTTTTTATGGCTGCATAGTATTCCATGGTGTATACGTGCCACATTTTCCCTGTCCAGTCTTGGTTCCAAGTCTTTGCTATTGTAAAAAGTGCTACAGTGAACATTCATGTGCATGTGTCCTTATAATAGAATGATTTATAATCCTTGGATATATACCCAGTAATGGGATTGGTGAGTCAAATGGAATTTCTATTTCTAGGTCCTTGAGGAATTGCCACACTATCTTCCACAATGGTTGAACTAATTTGCACTCCCACCAACAGTGTAAAAGTGTTCCTATTTTTCCATGTTCTCTCCAGTATCTGTGGTCTTCTGATTTTTTAATGATCGCCATTCTAACTGGTGTGAGATGATACCTCAGTGTGGTTTTGATTTGTATTTCTCTAATGACCAGTGATGATGAGCATTTTTTCATATATTTGTTGGCCTCATATATGTCTTCTTCTGAAAAGTGTCTGTTCGTGTCCTTTGCCCACTTTTGAATGGGCTTGTTTGTTTTTTTCTTGTAAATCTGTTTTAGTTCTTTGTCAACTCTGGATATAAGTTCTTTGTCAGATGGGTAGATTGCAAAAATTTTTTCCCATTCTGTTGGTTGCCCAGTTCACTCTAATGATGGTTTCTTTTGCTGTGCAGAGGCTCTGGAGTTTAATTAGATCCCATTGGTCTATTCTGTCTTTTGTTGCCAATGCTTCTAGTGTTTTAGTCATGAAGTCCTTGCCTATGCCTATGTCCTGAATGGGTTTCCCTTGGTTTTCTTCTAGGGTTTTTATGGTGTTAGGTCTTATGTTTAAATCTTTAATCCATCTGGAGTTAATTTTAGTGTAAGGTATTAGGAATGGGTCCAGTTTCTGCTTTCTTCACATGGCTAGCCAGTTTTCCTAACACCATTTATTAAACAGGGAATCTTTTCCCCATTGCTTGTTTTGTGAGATTTGTCAAAGATCAGATGGTTGTGGATATGTGGTGTTGCCTCTGAGGCCTCTGTTCTGTTCCATTGGTCTATGTCTTTGTTTTGGTACCAGTACCATACTGTTTTGGTTACTGTAGCCTTGTAGTATAGTTTGAAGTCAGGTAGTGTGATGCCTCCAGTTTTGTTCTTTTGGCTTAGAATTGACTTGGCTATGTGGGCTTGCTTTTGGTTCCATGTGAAGTATAAGGTGGTTTTTTCCAGTTCTGTGAAGATGGTCATTAGTAGCTTCATGGGGATAGAGTTGAATTTATAAATTAGTTTGGCTAGTATGGCTATTTTCACGATATTCATTCTTCCTAACCATGAACATGGAATATTTTTCCATCTGTTTGTGTCCTCTCTTATTTCCTTGAGCAGTGGTTTGTAGTTATCCTTAAAGAGGTCCTTTACATCCTTTGTTAGTTGTGTTCCTAGGTATTTTATTCTCTTTGTAGCAATTGTGAATGGCAGTTTGTTCTTGATTTGGCTCTCTTTAAGTCTGTTATTGGCATATAGGAATGCTTGTGATTTCTGCACATTGATAATGTATCCTGGGACTTTGCCGAGGTTGCTTATCAGTTTAAGGAGAATTGGGGCTGAGACAATGGGGTCTTCTAAATATACAATCATGTCATCTGCAAATAGAGACAATTTGATTTCCCCCTTTCCTAATTGAATACCCTTTATTTCTTTTTCTTGCCTGATTGCTCTGGCTAGAACTTCCAATACAATATTGAATAGGAATGTTGAGGAGGAGCATCCTTGTCTAGTGCCAGATATCAGAGGGAATGCTTCCAGTTTTTGCCCATTCAGTATGATATTGGCTGTGGGTTTGTCTTAAATAGCTCTTATTATTTTGAGATATATTCCAGTGATACCTAGTTTATTGAGAGTTTTTAGCACAAAGGGCTGCTGAATTTTGTTGAAGGCCTTCTCTGCATCTATTGAGATAATCATGTGGCTTTTGTCTTTGGTTCTGTTATGTGGTGAGTTACATTTATAGACTTGCATATGTTGAGCCAGCCTTGCATCCCTGGGATGAAGGCTACTTGATGGTGATGGATAAGCTTGTTGATGTACTGTTGCAATCAGTTTGCCAGTATTATATTGAAATTTTAGCATCTATGTTCATCATGGATGTTGGCCTGAAATTTTCTTTTCTTGTTGAGTCTCTGCCGGGTTTTGGTAACGGGATGATATTGGTCTCATAAAATGATTTGGGGAGGATTCCTTCTTTTTGGATTGTTTCGAACAGTTTCAGAAGGAGTAGTACCAGCTCCTCTTTGTATGTCTGGTAGAATTTGGCTGTGAACCCATCTGGACCTGGGCTTTTTTTGGTTGGTAGGCTATTAATTGCTGCCTCAACTTCAGCCCTTGTTATTGGTCTATTCAGGGTTTCAACCACTTCCTAGTTTAGGCTTGGGAGGATGCAAATGTCCAGGAATTCATCCATTTCTTCCAGGTTTACTGGTTTATGTACATAGAGTTGTTTGTAGTAATCTCTCATGGTGGTTTGTATTTCTGTGGAATCTGTGGTGATACCCCCTTTATCGTTTTTTATTGCATCTATTTGATTCTTCTTTTCTTTTTTATTAATCTGGCTAGTGGTTTCTATTTTGTTGATCTTTTCAAAAAACCAGCTCCGGGATTTATTGATTTTTTTGAAGGTTTTTTTTTTTTTTGTCTCTGTGTCCTTTAGTTGTGCTCTGATCTTAGTTATTTCTTTTCTTCTGCTAGCTTTTGAGTGCTTTTGATCTTGTTCCTCTAGCTCTTTCAATTTTGACGATAGGGTGTTGATTTTATATCTTTCCTTGCTTCTCCTGTGGGCATTTATTGCTGTACATTTTCCTCTAGACACTTCTTTAAATGTGTTCCAGACATTCTGATATATTGTGTCTTCATTCTTGTTGGTTTTGAAGAACATCTTTATTTCTGCCTTCATTTCATTGTTTATCCAGTCGACATTCAAGAGCCAGTTTTTCAGTTTCCATCCAGTTGTGTGGTTCTGAGTTAGTTTCTGAATTCTGAGTTCTAATTTGATTGCACTGTGGTCTGAGAGACTGTTTGTCATGATTTCCATTCTTTTGCATTTGCTGAGGAGTGATTTATTTCCAATTATGTGGTCAATTTTAGAGTAGATGTGATGTGGTACTGAGAAGAATGTGTATTCTGTGGATTTGGGGTGGAGACTTCTGTAAATGTCTATTAGATTTGCTTGTTCCAGGTCTGCGTTCAAGTCCTGGATATCCTTGTTAATTTTCTGTCTGGTTGATCTGTCTAATATTGATAGTGGAGTGTCGAAGTCTCACACTATTATTGTGTGGGAGTCCAAATCTCTTTGTAGGTAATTAAGAACTTGCTTTATGTATCTGGGTGCTCCTGTATTGGGCGTGTATATATTTAGGATCCTTAGCTCTTCTTGTTGCATTGATCTTTTTACCATTATGTAATGCCTTCTTTGTCTCTTTTGATCTTTGTTGGTTTAAAGTCTATTTTATCAAGGACTAGGATTGCAACTCCTACTTTTTTTTTTGGCTGTCCATTTGCTTGGTAGATCTTCCTCCATCCCTTTATTTTGAGCCTATATGTATCCTTGCATGTGAGATGGGTTTCCTGGATACAGCACACTGATCGGTTTTGACTTTTTGTCCAATTTGCCAGTCTGTGTCTTTTGATTGGGGCATTTAGCTCATTTACATTTAAGGTTATTATTGTTATGTGTGACTTCGATCCCTCCATTTTGATGCTAGCTGGTTGTTTTGCCTATTAATTGATACAGTTTCTTCATTGTGTCGATGCTGTTTACCATTTGGTACATTTTTGGAGTGGCTGGTACTGGTTTTTCCTTTCCATGTTTAGTGCGTCCTTCAGGAGTTTTTGTAAGGCACGCCTGGTGGTGACAAAATCTCTCAGCATTTTCTTGTCTGTAAAGGATTTTATTTCTCCTTCGCTTATGAGGCTTAGTTTGGCTGGATATGAAATGCGAGGTTGAAAATTCTTTTCTTTAAAGATGTTGAATATTGGCCGCCACTGTCTTCTGGCTTGTAGGGTTTCTGCTGAGAGATCCGCTGTGAGTCTGATGGGCTTCCCTTTGTGGGTAACCCGACCTTTCTCTCTGGCTGGTAATGGTGGATTTTCTCGTTGATGGTGTACTGCCTCGGTAATGATGGACTGCCTCAGGAATGGGGTACTTCCTTGGTAGTGGTGTACTGCCTCAGTGTTGGCAGGCACCCTTACCCCCACAGAGCTGGACCATCCTGGGTCCAGCTGTGTTTGCTGTCAAAATCTCAATCCAGAGTGTTTCAGATTGCTGGTCTTTGTTGGGGTGGGACCAGCAGAACCAGATCACCTGGCTCTCTGTTTCAGCCCCCTTTTTTTCAGTTGAATGGGTGACTCTGTCTTCCAGGCATTCTAGTTGCCAGTTGGAACGGCACCCAGATTTGTGTGAGTTTTTGTGTGGAGACCCACTGCATTGGGTGAAATAGCTGCGCTGGGGACTCGTGGCAGTTTTCTGCCTGGGACTCTCCTGGTCTGTGGATAGTAAAAATTCATTTGGAAATGCAGTGATCACTCACCCTTTGCGGTTTTGATGGGAACTGCAATCCAGAGCTGTTCCTATTCAGCCATCTTGGATCGTCCTCCTATCTGTATTCTTTTACTTATAACAAATATGAATATTTTCCTGTCTACCTCTAAAATACCCTTGAACTTGATGAAATCTTACATTTTCTCACTTATATGTATTCTGTTTGGTTGGGTTACATAATTCTGGATAATAAGTAATATCTGAAATTTGAAGTTTCATCGTAATTATGTTTTACCTACTGTCATATCTTCTAATTTGACTGGCGCTAACAAGATAAATTTGTTTCAAATGCCCTGGAATGACAAATTTCAAGAATTAATTTCTTTTTTATGTTGAAGAAGCTTAGTAAAATGTATATAAAATAATATTCAATCTATTTTCTTTACATGAGTGACAGCTTTTCTCTCCCATCTTTCATGAGAATATAAAGCTAAAGTGTAGTTAATAATGTCATTGAATGCTGAGTTTGTATTTTCCCTTTCATCTTTTATTGCTTTTTGGCAGATAGCATTTAAGATTTGTTTTATGTGGTTTCTCAAACTCTTTGGTTTTATTGATGTGTGTCTCTAAATCACTTATTGCTTACTGTAGTTGTAATTAATCTAAATGGAGTATCTTTAGAAAATTCAACGTTTTTCTGTAGCAGAGCTGCTATGTTTTTACTGAAGTAAAGCTCCAGGATCCTTTTGGTGGAGTCTTTAGGGTTCTCTAGATATAGAATCATATCATCAGCAAAGAGCAATAGTTTGAATTCTTTTCCTGTTTGGATGCCTTTTATTTCTTTCTCTTGCCTGATTACTGTGGCTAGAACTTCCAATACTATGTTGAATAGGAATGGTGAGAGTGGGCATCCTTGTATTGTGTTGTTCTAGTTTTTAAGGGGAGTGCTTCCAGCATTTGCACATCATGTATGATGTCGGCTGTGGATTTGTCATAGATGGCTTATATTATTTTGAGGTTTATTCCTTTGATGCCTCATTTGTTGAGGGTTTTTATCGTGAAAGGATGCTGGATTTTACTGAAAGCCTTTTTCATGCCTATTGAGATAATCATGTGGTTTTTGTTTTTAATTTTCTTTATGTGGTGAATCACATTTATTAATTTGCATGTGTTGAACCAACCTGGCATCCCAGGAATGAAACCTAATTGATCATGGTGAATTAATTTTTTGATATGCTGCTGGATTTGGTTTATAGCATTCTTTTTTTTTTGAGGGTGTTTGTGTCTATATTCACCAGGGATATTAGCCTATAGTTTTCTTTTTATGTTGTGTCTTTGCCAGATTTTGGTATCAGGGTGATGTTGGTTTCATAGAGAGTTAGGGAGGAGCCCTTCCTCCTTGATTTTTTGGAATAATTTAAGTAGAATTGTTACTGGATCTTCTTTATATGCATGGTAGAATTCAGCTGTTAATTCAACTTGTCCAGGGCTTTTTTGGTAGGTTTTTCATTATTGATTCCATTTGTGAACTTGATATTGGTTTGTTCAGGGATTCAATTTCTTCCTGATTCAAACTTTGGATGTTGGATGTTTCCAGGAATTTATCCATTTCCTTTACATTTTATAGTTTATGTGCTTAGAGATGTTCATAGTAGTCTCTGAAGATCTTTTGTACTTCTGTGGAATCAGTTGTAATATCACAGTTGTCATTTCTAATTGTGTGTTTTTAGATATTCTCTCTTTTTTCTTTGTTAATCTAGCTAGCAGTCTGTTGATCTTGTTTATCCATTCAGAAGGGTAACTTTTGTTTTGTTGATTCTATCTATCAATTTTGGGGTCTGAATTTCATTCAGTTCTGCTCTGATTTTAGTTATTTCTTTTCTTCTGCTAGATTTGATGTTAGTTTGTTTTTGTTTTGCTAGTTCCTCTAGGCCTTCCTTCCTTCCTTCCTTTTTTCCTTCCTTCGTTTTTTGAGATCCAGTCTTGCTCTGTCATATAGGCTAGAGTGCAGTGGCTATATCTCAGCTCACTACAACTTCTGCCTCCCAAGTTCAAGTGATTCTCGTTCCTCAGCCTCCCAAGCAGCTAGGAATACAGGAGTATGCAACCACACCTGGCTAATTTTTGTATTTTAGTAGAGATGGGGTTTTACCATGTTAGCCAGGCTGGTCTTGAACTCCTGACCTCAAATGATCCACCCGTCTCAGCCTCCCAAAGTGCTGGGATTACAGGTGTGAGCCACCATGCCCTGCACCATACTGCTTTTCTTAGTGACTATGTTAATTTACATTTTCACCACAGTGCTTGCTAACACTTATTTTCTGTTTTTTTTTTTCTTCCCACAGTAGTTATCCTAATAGGTATGAAGTTATATCCTATTATAGTTGTTATTTGCATTTTTCTAGTGATTAATAATATTAAACATTTTTTCATATAAATGTTGACCATTTATATACCTTCTTCAGTGAACTCTCTATTCAAGATCTTCACCCATTTTTAAATTGTTTTTTTATTTTGTGGCTGATGTTATTGAGTTGTAGGAGCTCTCTATGTATTCTGGATATTAATCTCTTATTATCTATATGATTTGCAAATATTTTCCCATTCTCTAGATTGTCTTTTCACTCTGTTGATTGTATTCATTGGTGCACAGAAGCTTTTAAGTTTATTGTCATTCAATTTGTCTATTTTTGCTTTTGTTGCCTGTGCTTTTGGTGTCATGTACAAGAAGTCATTGTCAAATCTAATGTCATAAAGACTTTCTTTCCTTAAAAATAATTTTTAGAGGGTTTTAGGCCATCAGTTTTGGTTTTTAATTCATTTTGAGTTAATTTTTGTATAGTATAATGTTTTTTCAACACCAGTTCTTCAAGAGACTGTCCTTTCCCCATTCAATGGTCTTGGCATTGCTATGAAGATCATTTTACCATATTTATGAGGTTTCACTTCAGGGCTATGTCTTACATTGGTATATATGTCTGTCTTCATGACAGTA
Organism: Sapajus apella; assembly: GCF_009761245.1. Classification (NCBI taxonomy): domain Eukaryota; kingdom Metazoa; phylum Chordata; class Mammalia; order Primates; family Cebidae; genus Sapajus; species Sapajus apella. The sequence goes on from NW_022436941.1 coordinate 9,794,419, forward strand.
TCATACTGTTTTGATTACTGTTGTTTTATAATAGATTTTCACATCAGAAACAGTGAGACCTCCAACTTTGTTTTTCTTTTCTCGCTATATATATTTTTTGGCTATTAACCGTGGCTTTTCTATTTGTAGGGCAGAGTGAGTGGAAGCTGTTTTTTAAGAAAAGTAGATTGATCAAGTCAGAAGAAGAGATGCACCTCATGGGTGCCTGTGATGCAATGCAATATGAAGGTGCAGAAATCCTCTGGGAGGGCTGGGCATGGTGGCTCATTCCTGTAATCCTAGCACTTTGGTAGGAGGCCAAGGCAGACAGATTGCTTGAGCTCAGGAGTTCAAGATCAGCTTGGGTGACATAGTGAAATCTCTTATCTTAAAAAAAATCTATTGGGAGAAAAAGAGAAAAACCACCACTACCACCTCAATAAAAATCTACTTCCAGCACAGGACTTGGAACTTATGTGCAGGATCTTTTCTTCAAATTTGTAACCTTGTCTGTCAGTGTGTTTTTCTTTCTTTTACAATGTGGGATGTTGAAAACACCTTACTAGAATTGTAGGTTGAGTCAAAATTGATTAAACTTTGAACTTTGAGGATTTCAATAAGTATTTTGCTCATGAAACACATCCCTGACACTATAATGTGTTCTGGACATGCAGTGGTGCCTACAGTGATGGAGAAAGGAGACCTGATCCTTGCCCTCAAAGAAACTGACTTAGCAGCTTCTTGTGAATGTGGACAGAGCTGGGCATGTGTGTTGATGTAAGAGACAACTCCACGTTTGCCTCTTCGGCTATAGAATGTAGTTTTCTGTTTTTTCACGGGCTTGTTCTTTGATAAATTTTTAAGATGAAGGGACATTTTGCTAGTTTTCTTTATGGGAAAATCACGCACTCCCTGGCTATGAACTGGAGACAAAACACATGCCATTCCGAATTATAACTTCAGTAAGAAATTTTAATTTAATTTAAATACATTTGAGATTTAAGTAAATGATTTATTTCTTCCTCTAAAGCCATGAAAGAATATCTCATGCTATATGGAGTAGTCAGAGCCAAGATATTTGGCAAGAGGGAACGGGGAAAGAATTGATGTCATGGTCTGCTGCATGGAGGGAGGGGCCAAATTGTACCAAAACAGATATTAAAGAATTATTGACACTAAAATATGCTTTCTGGGAACTTCTCTGCCTTGGAGTTGAAAATTAACCTATGAAAAAATTAGAATTTATCTGGAGGATATTTATCACCTAGATACATTTTTCTTCAGAGGGGCTAAAAATATTAAGCAGCTACTTAAGTACCCGTTGTCCCAGCATATAGTCCACATTATATAAATATTAAACAACAAATTTAAAATGTCCTAAAGTTTATGGAGTTTCTCTGTTTTTATTTGAAAAGCTTTGAGATTTATAGCAAAGATGGAGGAAATTACTTTAATGGAATTGGGGGAATGTATATATAGCACAGAAACTTATTTTGCTGGAAACTTTTATAATATTGACACAGCAACAATAAAGTTACACAGCCCCTTTTATTGTTCAAATGTAACATTTAGCTCTTGATATTAATTTTTGTTTTTTGAAGGTTTTGGGTGGTTTGTGTTTTTTGCTGGTTTTGGGTGGTTTGGGATAATGCTAAACTGAAATGAAGGATCTCTATATGTTCATGAGTTTCTGAGGAATTAGAATTAGGTTAATAATTTTTTCATGAGGTGCTCAGTGTTCTAGAAGTCATTCTTTGTGTTTGGTTTGGTTCACATTCTGCAAAATCTCCAGACATTGAAGTAGTGGCAAACATATTTAGAGAAAGAAATACAGCATTCAGAACTTACTCTATAAAATAGTATTTCTTTGGATTGTTCTCCATATCAAAGGATGAAGATAGGGCCCTGACAATGCAAATTACTTTTAAAAAATAAAACGTGCCATTTGTTTGCTAAATTATTTAATTTTCTTTTCTATGTATGTGAAATTTTAGCTGTAAAACTTACAGTTTGTTAGAACTTCTTAATTAGACCTGTGAAAATATCTTTAAATATTTACATTTCAAAAATATGTTCAATTATCTATAAAATGCTTCAGTCAGTGTATAGTAGCTTATGGAAACACTGACATGTTATATTGTATTAGCATAACAAGAAAGGAACTGTAAAATACCCTAATAAAAGATTAGTATGCCAAGGTTTTGTTAGTTGTTAATATGAAAAAGATAACATTGGCAAAAAGTAAAACTTTAGACTTTGGGAAATGCTTCCAATACTGAAGCTGATGTCTTTGATTTTATTTTCTAGGTCATTGTTTCCCAAACTAGATGCTGAATCCCGGTGAGACTGTGAAGATAATTGTGAGCATTCTTGGAGATCAGTGCAGAAAACATCCAACGGAGGTAGGTAGCAGTGAGGTACTACAGGCAATTACAAAAATGAACCAGGTGCCCTCTTTTCTCTGGTACTTCTCATGATAGCTCCACATCCATGTGCTTTCTTTTAGCCTTTTCAGACTTCTGATACTCAGAAAAAGTGATGGTTACTGGTAACCTTTTTTGAATTTTTCTCTTCCTTAATAATAGCTAATGCTTTTTGACAAATTATTTTGCCATGAGATAATGTACTAAGTGTATTAGATAGTTTCATTTAAACCTCAGTGTAATTCTATGAGATAGGTACTAGGTTTTTTTTCTCCAGATAAGTGGAGCAGTTGCAGCTTGGGGAGATTTGGTGATTTCTATAAGGTCATTCAGCGAAAAAGAGATGCTAGGGATTTTGATCACAGGCAGTCTGAATGTAGGACTCACAGTCTTTCTCCGTCTTCTTCTGTTTTCATCATTGGATTTTATCACATGAAATGGTCTGAGAACCATTCCTCTATAATTATCAACTAGGCTAAGGAAGGGGAGTAAGCCATCTTAATGGGGCATCTTGGACAGAATATTCTGAGCTTTTTTAAATGGCAAAAATGCCTTCTACAAAAATTAAGACATGCCATTTAGCACCCTCAAGCTCTGCTTAAAGAATACTTTATCTAACAAAAGAGTAATAATTATTAAAAAAAATGTAGTGGATATGAAGGTGGCATAGAAAGTGACAAAAGTTTAAAAGCCTTGTTATTAATTCTTGGACTTAGACTGTTTTGCACAGTTGCATATTTTTTTATGTAGAGGATGCTATTATGTAAGAGCACTTCAGTCTCTCTTTTAGAAAAAGTTGCTGAAGTGTCTCCCTCTCACCTGGTCTTTGCTTCCTGCTGCTGTCCTCTACCTCTCATGAAGATACTTGTGTAATACTAGGGTCATTGTTGAGAATTAAGGGATACATTTAACAGCTGAATTCTCCCAAATGAATTCTAACTCAAATAAAAATGGGACTTCCAGTAATGGTGGCTTGAGAAGCTAGGGCAATGGCTTCTACAAACAGTTTTAAAAATCTGGACCCTATTATGAAAGATGGCTTAATTGAAGGCACTGGAACATGCTCAAAGACAGACAGAAATTAAGAAAAATACACCCTTGAAAGACTACTATTGCATTGGATAAGCACTGCAAGTTTGTGCCTTTCTTGCCTAGGGCTGCTCTCCATACTCAACTATGACACAGGAAAACCTCAGCCTTAATGGTATTAAAAAGCAGATGTCGAAGGTCAGAGCAGCAGAGATACTAGTAAGTTATAGGAGGATTTTGGAAGTGAGAAAACCATACTTATCTGACAATTTGTTTCATTTACACCATCAAATAGGATGCTGATATATATCTTCTTGCTAAAAGAACATTCTGTCAATGTTCTGAGATAGTCTTCAATCTTATATTTTGTGCTATATTATCTCTTTTTAAAAATTGGAATCTGCTTGAACAACACTGGACATATTAGGACTTTATATTTAACTTTGATGATAGGAATAAGCCTGCCTTTGGGAACTGAAGGCTGTAAAAGTATGGAGAGAAACAGATGCATTCTCTATAAAGAAAACTTATGTTCAGTCATTATTACTGTGCTTTTGCTTCCCAGCAATATACCCACTGATATCCATTGGATACCCAAGTGTTACGTTCCATTAATTTGGATAACCCCAGGAATAAACTGAGGTGGCATATGTGCTCAAGATAGGTCAATGACTTGACAGACTAAAATATTTGTTGGAATTACATCAGTTTGGGGCTTTCTTCAGATTTAGATAAGAGGAATAAAAAGAAAACAAAGAACTAGGCTTGTTTGGATTCTTCAGTCACCCTCTGTACTCCACAGCTACCAAGTTGACTTGATCCATACAAATGTCACTCTTCTAGAGACCAGTTCAATCTCCCTGGGTGACTATTAGTCAGGGTTCTTCAGAGAAACAGAATCATATGGAGGTTGAGAATTCCTGAGATCTATGGCTGGCCAGCTGAAGACCCAGGAGAGGCAATGGAATAGTTTCAGTCCAAGTCCAAAGATCTGATAACAAGGAGAGCCAATGTTGTGAGTTGCAGTCTGAGTCTGAAGGCAGGAGAAGACCGGCATCACAGCTCAAAGACAGTCTGGCAGACAAAAGAGAATTCTGTCTTACTCGTTCAGCCCTTTTATTCTATTTAGGCTTTCAATGGATTTAATGAAGCCTAGCCACAATGGGGAGGGCTATCTATTTTACTCAATCTATCAATTCAAATGTTAATCTCATCCAGAAACACCCCTACAAACAGGTCCAAAATAATATTTAATCAACTGAATGGGTATTCCATGACCTAGTTAAGTTGACACATAAAATTAACCATCATGGTGATGCAAAGTGAACTAGGTCTATTTGGTCACTCTCTATGGCCAAAGAGCTGACCTTGGTTAGAAAAATGCATGCTAAAACCTTATGTGCTTCTGATGGGGCATATGTTGGGTGGGCCAAATTCTTGTTACCTGAAGTTTCAACAACTCTGCTACAGTGAGGATATTACAAAGCCTCGGGCAAAAATAGAAAGTCATTAATATTTGGCCAAAAGAAATATGTCTTAGTGATAGTTGTTCTTGAGCTCATTACAACTTAGTTGGAGAACTACAAAACTAACTATAACATGGGACAACCTTTATAAAGGCCGTATTAGAGAAAATAAACACTATGAGAACACAGGGTGCGTGACTGAGGGAGGGCATTTTAGTTGTCTTTTGTCATCATTTATCTTGGCCTTTCTTTGTCTTGGGTAGCTTTTGTTTTTATCGAGATAATTCACATACCATAAAATTAACCATTTAAAAATGTGCAGTTCATTGATTTTCAGTATATTTACAAAGCTGTGCAACTACTGCCACTAATTCCAGAGTATTTTTATTGTCCTCAGGGCAACTTTTTGCAGCAGATAATATTTTCTCACATTCATGATTATATACCAAATCTTATAAATGCTATGACACTAATTTATTGGCGAAATATCTTGATTCACCAACTTGGGAAGAGAAGCAGTTTTTAAAATTAATTAATTAACTTTATTTATTTATTTATTTGAGATGGAGTCTTGCTCTGTTGCCCAGGCTGGAGTGGAGTGGCCTGATCTCGGCTCACTGCAACCTCCAGCTTCCAGGTTCAAGTGCTTCTTGAGCCTCAGCCTCCTGAGTAGCTGAGACCACAGGTACATGCCTCCACACCTGGCTAATTTTTGTATTTTTGGTAGAGATTGGGTTTTTCCATGTTGGCCAGGCTGGTCTTGAACTCCTGGTCACAAGTGATCTGCTGGCCTCGACCTCCCAATGTGTTGGGATTATAGATGTGAGCCACTGTGCCCAACCAAGAAGCAGTTTTTTAAAAATTTATTGCACAAAACCTCTTGAGCATCATGTTTTAATTAATATTTTGTCGACTTGTACTGTTAGAAAGTAGAATACTTTCAACTTCTCATACTCATTTTGCCCTAGTATTATGCTATATTTTTACATGGTAGTCTTAATATGTTCTCATCAACTATGTAACTTTTCCTTTTCTAGGAAATAAGTTCTGTTACTAAATAGTTTGCTTCCTGGGATTTTTTACTGAAAGCTTTACTTGGTTCTAGGATTCCAATTGCCATTTAAAATGATCAGATGGATATCCCACTTCCCATGGCGGTTATTATGCATTGCATGCCTGTATCAAAATATCTCATGCACTCTATAAATATATATACCTACTAGGTACCCACAAAAATTAAAAATAAAAAAAGATCAGAATCTTTACTTGTTAAATGGCTGTCATTTATGGTTCAGTGTTTTTTTCAATTTTGCTGGGGCTGTAGCTGCTGTGTTAAGTTCTTTGCCCAAAACCAGCCATGATGGAATAGCAACTTGGATTACCACCAGTTCCTGCAAAACTAATTAATAAGCAGCTTTTGTTGTAAAGATGGATAAAAAAAAAAATCAGGCCAGGCCTGGTGGCTCATGCCTGTAATTCCAGCACTTTGGGAGGCTGAGGTGGGCAGATGAAAAGGTCAAGAGATCAAGACCATCCTGGCCAACATGGTGAAACCCTGTCTCTACTAAAAATACAAAAATTAGCCAGGCATGGTGGTGGGCACCTGTAATCCCAGCTACTCGGGAGGCTGAGGCAGGAGAATCACTTGAACCTAGGAGGTGGAGGTTGCAGTGAGCTGAGATTGCGCCACTGCTTTCCAGCCTGGGCAACACAGTGAGACTCCATCTCAAAAAAAAAGAAAAAAAATTGTGGTGTCTCTTATTGCACTAGAACAGCAGCAAAACTTGGAAAATTATAATCATTTATCACTATCTTTATCAGAATTATCCATAGATCTAGGCCTAGAAATCTCCTTTTCCATCTCAGACCTTGTCTTCAAAATTTGTCACATTGGACTATCAGGCATGTCTGCAAAACACAAACACTAAATAAAGCAGAAGGACACGATACATACCCAAACAGAAAAATCTCAAAACATACAACTTCATAGTACAATTTACTTCTAGTTGACCCAATCAACACTTTGCTGTGTTTATAATAGCAAAGTGTCAGGGAGAGAGTTGAAATACATTATGTAAAAATTCCTACATTATATTAAAATTCCCTTTGATTTTCTGTTATACCAGTGGAAGCTGTTGGCATAGGGTAAAGGGAGTCTGGGGGAGGTCAGAGGAGGGGAGGCCAGTGTCATCAGTCTGTTGTCCTCCTTTCTGTGCAATACTCACCATTTATCATTAGCTGTCTTTTTCTCTTATTAGTGCCTGAAAATAGGCCCAGAAAGAGTTCCGTCTTACCAATTTCTAATACTAATATAATGTATATATTTAATATTCAGTGCTGATGTTCTTGAGCCAGTATCAGTAGGAGATACATTTTGAGTTTTTTTAAATTAGTGCTAATAAATCTCATCTGAGTTGCTGAGTTGCCTTGTACCCCATGTGGTCAGTCGTGTATGACCTAGATGGAGTCTTTGGGTCTCTGTGGCAAGGGTCAGATGAATAACAACCTCATTAGGACCTGGTACTAACCTCCTTTCAGCACTCATAAACTCTAATTGTCTGTTTCTTATCTGCTTTCCCCACTGGACTGGATGTAAATAAGTTTATTTATTTACTTCACTTCCCAAGTATGTTGCATAATACCTTGCAAAAAACAAATGTTCTATAAAAAGTTTGCATAATGAGTAAATGCCAAGCTCCCTGAAACATCTTGTCTCCTCCTGCTTCATGCTCATTGCAGAGAAAACTACTGCTCGGACAAAATGTTCAGAGTAGTCTTATTTTAAGAACAGCAGCCCCAGCAGGCACAGAATAAGATCCTTACTCTTAAAAACCCATTAAAGTTCCAGCTACTCTATTGATGGCAAAATGAATGTAATTTTTCCTGATCCAACAGAAGCAATTCAAATAACACTCAGCATTCCCCCCGCTACAGGTACTTTGGCTTGTGGGCTACAAACAAATGAAAAGTAATTTTATCTCAGCTAAACAACCACCTTTAGGGAACCCCCAAGTCTGTGATATCTTGGATTGCTGAAAATATTTTAACTCTGTTGTCCCCTTAAGATATACATCTGTAGATCATGCTCTGCCAGTGGGGATTATTTAGTTATTTGCAATGAAACTCCCTATGAAGGGCACAGAAGGTAATGTCCTTCTCTTGAGGCAGACTCTGGGGATCTCTGCAGGAAATTAGATAGTTTCTTCTGAGAAAATTCATAGGTTTTAGTTATTTGTTTCCCAGTTCAAAGCATTCCTTTGGTCCTCCCATGGGATATTATGGAAATTTCCAGGACATTAAAAAAAAAAATTCAGAGCTACCACCTGTTGTCTTTTACCCTCAAGAACAAATCACGCTATGGGGACGACAGTGAAGAGCTAGGTGAACTCTTTCTTATCTTTACAGTACCCTCTTCTACTGAGGGTGACATGCTGACATGCTATTATAGCTTTATTTAATGTAATTTAGCTCATTTGATTTCCTTAGTGTCTCTGATGGCTTACAGATTAGAAAATTAATAAAGTCATTGTTGCTTTCTTTTAAGTCTCTGCCGTTATTTCTTTTCCTGCATTTCTTGTTTGCCTGTCTTATATTGATATCTTTGAGGCTCACTATTCCTATTCTGATATAATATTCCCTTTTCTAGGTCCCTTGTTTTTTCTTTCCTGATGTTTGGATTTCCCCTTTTCATGATTCATACATTGCGTAAACTCTCGGGTTAAGTTGACCCACTTCTCACCTGAGCTGTTATTTAAGACCCACTTATTTGAGAAACTCTTCCTGGACCACATTGCACCTAGATTATGTGAATGTTTAAAGCTCAGAAAATATAAAAAACATTTTCCAAGCTTTAAACATTTTTAAAAAAGTTTACTGTGACTACTTCTGTTACCTGAAGCTGCTCAGCATTTGCCAAGCCATCTTCTTAACTCTGTGTGATCTTGGCCTTGCTCACAGTGATGTGCAGGATGAGAGACAAGGAATAACTCATCTTTTAAATAAAGAATGATTTATCTGGCAATTTAAAAAAATGAATTGAATGATTCTCAAGCAACTGTATGACATAGCTATTATAAAATAATGCCATTTTAGAGCTGAGGTAACCAAGTCCTAGAATGATTAAGTAATGTACCCAGCCAACACAGCTAAAAACAAGAGTCAGAATTCCAAACCAGGCAACAGGATTTCCCATGCTCTTCTCATTAAATGTGGTCTAGTCTCTAAAGTAGATTTAAAATGAATACTTTTTCCAAGTATATGCTTTTAGAAATAACTGGGAAAGGGGGTAGGGGAAAGAATTAAGTCACAATGGTATATGAATGATTAAATATGGATTGAGCCCTACTATGGGCTAGCGCTCTTATAGATGCTGGGGATGGGTCAGTGAATGAGCAGACCAGCTTTGCTCTATTGTTGTTTACATTCTACAGCAGAGGTTCCTATCCTTTTTGGCACAAGGGATTGGTTTTGGGTAAGAAAATTTTTCCACAGATGATGGCAGATGGTTTTGGGATGAAGCTATTGTACCTCAGATCATCAGGTGTCAGTTAAATTCTCATAAGGAGCGCACAACCTAGAGCCCTCACATGCACAGTTCTCAATAGAGTTCACACTCCTTCAGAGTCTAATGCCTGCTGCTGGTCTGACAGGAGGCAGAGCTCAGGCAGTAATGCTCACCCACTGCTCACCTCCTGCCATGCAGCCCGGTTCCTAACAGGCCATGGACTGGTACTGGTCTGTAGCCTGGGAGTTGGGGCCCCCTGTGTTTAGAGGAAAAATGCACAGTTGAGAGACAATAAAACAAGTAAAAAGAAAGTGTCAGACAATGGTCAGTGCTATGAGGCAAATAAAGCAAGGTGACTTGATTGTAACTGTTGAGTGATACTACCATAGCTATCCTTCCTAAGGCCAGAAAAGGCCTTTCAGAGGAGGTGACACTGTAGCTGGGAAGTGAATGGTAGATATTTTATTCACTGTTAAGAAGAATTTGAATTAAATATTTTCAACCATGTGAAAAAGTTTGGAAAAAAAATAAATTATCTTAAAGCCAAAATAAAACAAAACAAAAATAAAACCTAAGTGAAGCATCCTCTTATTTCACCAGACAAATGTGGAAAAACAACTTTCACATCTCTTTTCTCTCTGAAGTTTCACTCTCTTTCTCTGAATAAAGATGCAAAGGCATATATGATATTCTGTTTGAATACAGCAAATCCTCTTAGTGTAGACATGTACTTTTTAAATTTTACTTTTATCAAGTTACAGATATACAAAGGTTAAAAGGTCAAATAGCTCTAAAGAGGTAAAAGGAAGGGCAGCTCTCTTTTGTTGCACTCATTCCCACCTGCAGTTTCTGTTTTTTAGAGACAACCACTTTTTAAAAAATTATACTTTAAGTTCTGGGGTACATGTGCAGAATGTGTAGGTTTGTTACATAGGTATACAGATGCCATGGCAGTTTGCTGTACCCCAGCAACCTGTCATCTACATTAGGTATTTTTCCTAATGCTGTCCCTCCCATATCCCCCATCCCCTGACAGTCCTTGGTGTGTGATGTTCACCTCCCTGTGTCCATGTGTTCTCATTGTTCAACTCCCACTTATGAGTGGTGGTAGTGTAAATTAGTTCAACTATTGTAGAAGACAGTGTGGCAATTCCTCAAGGATCTAGAACTAGAAATACCATTTGACACAGCAATCCCATTACTGGGTATATATCCGAACGATTATAAATCATTCTACTATAAAGGCACATGCACACGCATGTTTATTGCGTCACTGTTCACAATAGCAAAGACTTGGAACCAATCCAAATGCCCATCAAAGATAGACTGGATAAAGAAAATGTAGCACATATACACCATGGAATACTATACAGCCATAAAAAAGGATGGGTTCATGTCCTTTGCAGGGAGACAACCACTTTTAATCTTTTAGTTACTTTATTTATTTAACATCTAGTACTTCAAAAATAGTAGATTTATACACTGTTTCTTTATTTTTTAGTTTTACACATTGCATATTGATTTCTTCTATTAAAAATAATATTTTAGCCATCTTATAATCTCTTCTTGAGAGGATATCCGTATCTATCTGTCTATCTGTCTGTCTATCTATCTATCTATCTATCTATCTATCTATCTATCTATGGTCTCACTCTGTTGCCCAGGCTGGAGTGCAGTGGTGTGATCATCCTCCCAGATTCAAGCAATCCCCTTGCCTCAGCCACCCCACTAGCTGGGACTAAAATTGCATGCCACCTTGCACATCTAATTTTTGTATTTTTTTTAAGAGAAAGAGTCTCCCTATGTTGTCCAGGCTGATCTTGAATTCTTGGGGTCTAGTGATCAGCCCATCTTGGCTTTCCAAAGTGCTAAGATTGCCGGCATAAGCCACCATGCCCAGCCCACTCCCACCATCTTTAAAAAAATTTACATTATTATTTTAATTAGAACATGGTTCACAGTTTGTTATCATAACCATATAAATATTATTTACATCTGAAGCATGTAGTTTGTTATGACTGCATTTACCTTCTTGTATATCCTTTTATCTTCTCAAGTATTAATGATTTTCTTATTTTAAAATTTCATTTGTTTTTTATGTATCATTTTTTCACACCTAAATTCTCCCTTACAACTATAAATCTCTTTTCAAATTCTCAAATACATTAGGCAGGTTATCAATTCCAACTTTTTCATGGAAACATTTCTCCTAGTGCTTTCCATTCTCTTGCTCTAGTAGTAATGGATTGATTTTTCATTATAGCATCATTCTGAGATCCTACCCTTTTATTTTTATTTTTTAAATTGGGAGTTCTGTTTCTTATGTTAAGTGAACTTTTTTTTCTTGGGTATAGTAGGCAGAATAATGGCCTGCAAAATATGTTCATGTCCTAATCCCTAGAATCTGTATATATGCACTTTACATAGCAAAAAGGAATTTGAAGACATGATTAAAGATCTTTTTTAAAATTGAATTTATTTTTTCATAGTTGTCAAAATCTATATAAAAATAGAAAAAAATATCAAAAGATAATAGCTGTAATAAGATTAACCTACAGCAGCTGCAGCACCAGTAACAACACTAAAAGACTTATTTCTGCTCCAAAATGCCTAAGAAAAACATATGACTCTCTTAAGCAACTTAATTTTAATCATGGCTAAAATAAATGGTATTGTAATATCTTCAAATGGATCTCAGTGATTGCACACTAATTAGTGTCTATAATGGGGCAAGTTATACTAGTTACATATTACAATCTGGAGAGATGTGTAAGTCAAATCAGAAGACATGATTTTTAGTCTATGCTTCACCATTTACTTTCTTTTTTAAAAAATTATTTTAAGTTCTGGGATACGTGTATAGAATGTGCAGGTTTGTTACATAGGTGTACATGCACCATGGAGGTTTGTTGCACCTATTGACCCATTCTCTAAGATCCTTCCTTTTGCACCCGAACCCCCAACACACACACAGGCCCTAGTGTGTGTTGTTCCCCCCACCGTGTCCATGTGTTCTCATTGTTCAACTCTCACTTATGAGTCAGAACATGCAGTGTTTGGTTTTCTGCTCCTGTGTCAGTTTGCTGAGGATGATCATGGCTTCTAGCTTCATCCATGTTCCCACACAGGACATGATCTCATGCCTGTTTATGGCTGCATAGTATTCCATTGTATATATGTATCACATTTTCTTTATCCAGCCTATTATTGATGGGCATTCGGGTTGGTTCCATTACTTTGCTATTGTAAATAGTGCTGCAGTAAACTACGTATGCATGTGTCTTTATAGTAGAATGATTTCTGTTTCTTTGGGTATATATCCAGTAATAGGATTGCTGGGTCACATGGTATTTCTGGTTCCAGATCTTTGAGGAATTGCTGTACTGTCTTCCACAATGGTTGAACTAATTTACATTCCCATCAACAGTGTAAAGGCATTTCTATTTCTACACAGCCTAGTCAGCATCTATTTTTTTTTGACTTTTTAATAATCACCATTATGACTGGCATGAGCTGGTATCTGATTGTGGTTTTTATTTGTATTTCTCTAACGACCAGTGATGTTGAGTTGTTTTTCATATATTTGTTGTCTGTATAAATGTCTTCTTTTGAGAAGTGTCTGTTCATATCCTTTGCCTACTTTTTGATAGGGATTTGTTTTCTTGTAGATTTGTTTAAATTCCTCATAAATTCTGGATATTAGACCTTTGTCAGACGGGCAGATTGCAAAAATTTTCTCCCATTGTGTAGGTTGCCAATTCATTCTGATGATAGTTTCTTTTGCTGTACAGAAGTGCTTTAGTTTAATTAGATCTCATTTGTCTATTTTTGCTTCTGTTGCAATTGCTTTTGGCATTTTTGTCATGAAGTCTTTGCCCATGCCTATGTCTTGAATGATATTGCCTAGGTTTTCTTCTAGGGTTTTTACAATTTTGGGTTTTACACTTTGTCTTTAATCTGTCTTGAGTTAATTTTTGTATATGGTGTAAGGAAAGGGTCCAGTTTCAGTTTTCTGCATATAGCTAGCCAGATTTATGAATAGGACATCCTTTCTCCATTGCCTTTTTAAAAATCAGGGTTGTTGAAGATCAGATGGTTGTAAATGTGTAGTGCAATTTCTGAGGAACTTGTCTGTTTTGTACCAATACCACGCTGTGTTGATTACCGTAGGCTTGTAGTATAATTTGAAGTCAGGTAGCAAGATGCCTCCAGCTGTGTTCTTTTGCTTAGGATTGCCTTGGCTCTACAAGGTCTTCTAGATTCCATATGAAATTTAAATTAGTTTTTTTTAATTCTGTGAAGAATGTTAATGGTAGTTTGATGTGAATAGCACTGAATGTATAAATTACTTTGGGCAGTATGGCCATTTTCATGATATTGATTCTTCCTATCCATGAGGAGGGAATATTTTTCCATTTGTGTCCTCTTTTATTTCCTGGAACAATGGTTTGTAGTTCTTCTTGAAGAGGTCTTTCACATCCCTTGTTAGCTGTATTCCTACATATTTTATTTTCTTTGTAGCAGTTGTGAATGGTAGTTCATTTATGATTTGCCTTTCTGCTTATCTATTGTTGGTGTAAAGAAATGTTTGTAATTTCTGCACATTGAATTTGTATCCTGAGTCTTTGCTGAAGTTGCTTATGAGTTTAAGGAGTTTTTGGGCTGAAATTATGGGGTTTTGTAAATGTAAAATAATGTTGTCTGCAAAGAGAGACTATTTGACTTCCTGTCTTTCTGTTTGAATTTCCTTGATTTCTTTCTCTCGCCTGATTGGCCTGGCCAGAACTTCCGTAACATATTAAATATATGTTACTATATTTAATGAAAACATATTTAGTTTTCAAAGGGAATGCTTCCATCTTTTGCCCATTCAATATGCTATTGGCTGTGTGTTTGTCGTAAATAGCTTTTATGATTTGAGGTATGTTCCATTAATACCTAGTTTACTGAGTTTTTAACATGAAGGGATGTTGAATTTTATCAAAGGCATTTACTGCATCTACAGAGATAAACGTGTTTTTTTCTTCGGTTCTGTTTATGTGATGCATTATGTTTATTGATTTGCATATATTGAACCAGCTTTGCATCTCAGGGATGAAACCAACTTGATCATGGTGAATAAGCTTTTTGATGTACTGATGGATTCGGTTTATTAGTATTTTATTGAGGATTTTCATATTAATGTTCATTAGGGATATTGGCCTGAAGGTTTCTTTTTCTGTTGTGTCTCTTCCCAGTTTGTGTATCAGGAAGATGCTGGCTTCATAGGAGTCTCTGCTTTTTAATTGTTTGGAATAGTTTCAGAAGAAATGGTACCAGATCCTCTTTGTATTTCTGCTAGAATTCGGATATGAGTCTGTCTGGTCCTGGGCTTTTTTTGGTTGGTAGGCTATTAATTACTGCCTCAATTTCAGAACTTTTTATTGGTCTGTTCCGGGATTCGACTTCTAGTTTAATCTTGGGAGGGTGTATGTGTTTGCATAGAGGTGTTTATAGTATTCTCTGATGGTAGTTTGTATTTCTGTGGGATCGGTGGTGATATCCCCTTTATCTTTTTTTATTATTTGATTCTTCTCTCTTTTCTTCTTTATTTGTCTAGCTAGCAGTTTATCTATTTTGTTAATGTTTTCAAAAAACCAGCTCCTGGATTTATTGATTTTTTTTGAAGGGGTTTTCATGTCTCTATCTCCTTCAATTCTGCTCTGATCTTAGTTATTTCTTGTCTTCTGTTAACTTTTGGATTAGTTTCCTCTGGCTTCTCTAGCTCTTTTAATTGTGATATTACAGTGTTGATTTGAGATCTTTCTAGCTTTCTGATGTGAGTATTTAGTGCTATAAATTTCCATCTTAACACTGCTTTAGCTGTGTCTCTATGAGTTTCTGGTATGTTGTCTCTGTGTTCTCAGTGATTTCAAATAACTTCTTGATTTCTGCCTTAATTTCATTATTTACCCAGGAGTCATTCAAGAGCAAGTTGTTCAATTTCCATATAGTTGTGTGGCTTTGAGTGAGTTTCTTAATCTTAAATTCTAAGTTGATTGCACTGTGATCTGAGAGTCTGTTGTGATTTCAGTTCTTTTGCATTTGCTGAGGAGTGTTTTACTTCCAATTATGTGGTTGATTTTAGCATAAGTGCCACATGGCACAGAGAAGAATGTATATTCTGTTGATTTGTGGTGGAGAGTTCTGTAGTTGTCTATTAGGTCCACTTGATCCATAGCTGAGTTCAATTCTGGAATATCCTTGTTAATTTAGGGTTAACTATCTGATTGTCAGTTGATCCTGTGTCATTGATCTGACTAATATTGACAGTGGGATGTTAAAGTCTCTCACTATTGTGTGGGAGTCTAAGTCTCTTTGTAAGTCTCTAAGAACTTGTTTTATGAATCATGGTGCTCCTGTATAGGGTTCATATATATTTAAAATTGTTAGCTCTACTTGTTGAATTGTTCCCTTTATGATTATGTAATGCCTTTCTTTGTCTTTTTAAATCTTTGTTGGTTTAAAGTCTGTTTTGTCAAAGACTGGAATTGCAACCCCTGTCTTTTTTTTGCTTCCATTTCCTTGGCAAATTTTCCTCCATCCCTTGATTTTGAGCCTATGTATGTCTTTGAACCTGAGATGGGTCTGCTGAATACAGCACACTGATGGGTCTTGACTATGCAATTTACCAGTCTGTGTCTTTTAACTGGGGCATTGAGCCCATTTACATTTAGGATTAATATTGTTATATGTGAATTTGATCCTGTCCTCATGATGCTATCTGGTTATTTTGCACATTAGTTGATGTGGTTTCTGCAGAGTGTCACTGGTTGTTATATTTTGGTGTGTTTTTGCAGTGGCTGGTACTTGTATTTCCTTTTCATATTTAGTCCTTCTTTCAGGAGCTCTTGCAAGGCAGGCCTGGTGGTAATGAAATCCCTCAGCATTTGCTTGTCTGGAAAGGATTTTATTTCTTCTTTGCTTATGAAGCATAGTTTGGCTGGAAATGAAATTCTGGGTTGAAAATTCTTTTCTTTAAGATTGTTGAATATTGGCCTCTCTTCTGACTTGTAGAGTTTTTGCTAAGAGGTCTGCTGTTAGTCTGATGGGCTTCCCTTTGTAGGTGACGTAGCCTTTCTTTCTGGCTGACCTTACGATATTTTCCTTCATTTTGACCTTGGAGAATCTGATGATTATGTGCTTCGGGGTTGATCTTCTCATGGAGTATCTTAGTGGTATTCTCTATATTTCCTGAATTTGCATGTTGGCCTGTCTTGCTAGGTTGGGGAAGTTCTCCTGGATAACATGCTGAAGTGTGTTTTCCAGCTTGTTTCCATTCTCCCCGTCTTTCAGGTACTCCAATCAATTGTAGCTTTGGACTTTTCATTTCTTGAAGTCTTTGTTCATTCCTTTTCATTCTTTTTTCTCTAATCTTGTCTGCATGCCTTATTTCCGCAAGGTGGCCTTTAAACTCTGATATCCTTTTTTTCTGCTTGGTCAATTTAGCTGTTGATACTTATATATGCTTCATAAGGTTCTCATGCTGTGTTTTTCAGCTCCATCAGGTCATTTATGTTCCTCTCTAAAGTGGTTATTCTAGTTAACAGGGCCTTTCTCCTTTTATCAACATTCTTAGCTTCTTTGCATTGTGTTAGAACATGCTCCTTTAGCTTAGCATAGTTTTTTATTACTCATCTTCTGAAGCTGACTTTTGTCAATTCATCCATCTCATTCGCCATCCAGCTCTGTGCCCTTGCTGGAGAGACATTGCAATCATTTGGGGAAGAAGAGGCATTCTGGCCTTTTGGGTTTTCAGCATTTTCTTCATTGATTCTTTCTCATCATGGTGAGTTTGTCTATTTTCGATCTTTGAGGCTATTGACCCTTGGATGGGGTTTTTTGTGGGCTTTTGTTGTTGTTGCTTTCTCTTAGTTTTTCTTTCAATAGTTGGGTCTCTCTTCTGTAGGGCTGCTGTGGTT
This sequence comes from Sapajus apella, assembly GCF_009761245.1. Classification (NCBI taxonomy): domain Eukaryota; kingdom Metazoa; phylum Chordata; class Mammalia; order Primates; family Cebidae; genus Sapajus; species Sapajus apella. Next base: position 9,811,781 of record NW_022436941.1, read on the forward strand.
TGCTGGAGGTTCACTTCAGGCCTCATTCATCTGGCTCACTCCTGAGCCCGAAGATGCCACTTAAAGAGGCTGGGGAACAGCAAAGATGGATGCCTGCTCCTTTTTTTGGGATCTCTAATTTCAGTGGACACCAACCTGATACCAGTAGGATCCCTCCTGTATAGGGTGTCTGACAACTCTGGTTGGAGGGTGTCACCTAGTTGGGTGGCACAGGGAACAGGACTCATTTAACAAAGCACTTTAATTATCCCTTGGTGGAGAGGGTGGGCTTCACTGGGGGAAAACCCACTCATCTGGGCTGCCCAGAGTCTTCAGAAGTACCAGGAAGAAAGGCTAAGTCTGATGGTCCATAGAGATTGCAGCCCTATCCCACTAGGGGCTCAGGCCCAGGGAGATCTGGGTTCTGTCCCTGAGCCTCTGGCTGGAGTTATTGAAGTTCCTACAGGGAGGCCCCATTTAGTGAGGAAGGATGAGTCAGGATCAGGCCTCAAGAGGCATTATGGTTGCAGTCTGCCACAGCTGGTGTGTTAGGCTGTGGAGGACATGTCTTGGGACCAAACCATCCAGCTTCCCTGGCTCCAGTAGGGCAAAAGCACTGCCTGGCTACAGAGATGAATGCCACCCTTCCCCTGCCCAGGAAGCTTAGTGTGTTAGGTGGTTGTGAGTCCCAGGGTTGGCTGCTGCCCCTCCCCCAATGAGCTCAAATAGCTTAGACAACAGGCAGCCACAGCTGTGGTACTGGTTGCCCCTTTCCTCAGGAGCTCAGTGGGCTTAAGGAGATTGCAGCAGAGAGGCTATTGAGAATCTGTGCAGCTCTGGGATTGGGAAGCTAGGCCCTGGTGGCATGGATTTGTGAGTGGAATCTTTTGATCTGTGTTGCACAGTTCTGTGGAAAAAGCATGGTTTCCCTGGCTGGGTAGCCTGCTCACTCACTGCCTCCCTTGGTTGGGCAGTTGGGGACTCCCCTGCCCTGTGTGGCTTTCAGGTGGGTTGCCATACCATACTGCTCTTACTTCCTCTCCGTGGATTTCAGCAGCTGCCTAGTCAGTTCTGATGAGAGAACCTGGATACCTTGATTGCCGGTGAAGGAGTCATGCTTATTATGGTTCTTTTCAGTGGGAGCCTCTGATTGCTGTTGTTTCTAGTCGACCATCTTGACCCTGTCCATTGATTAAAGATCTTGAGAAGAGGAGATTATTCTGGATTATCTGTGTGGGCTCAGTGTAATTAAATGAGTTCTTATAAGTGAAAGAGTGAGGCGTGAGAGTCAGTGTCAGTCAGAGATATTCAAAGATGTTATGCTCTTGGCTTTGAAGATAGAAGTGACCATAGACCTAGGAGTGAGAGCAGCCTCTAGAAGCTGGAAATGGTAAGAAAAATATTTTCTGTAAATCCTTTAGTGGAATGCAGCATTGCTGGCTGCTAACACATTGATTTTAGAACTTCTGACTTGCAGAACTGTAAAATAATAAATGTAAGTTGTTTTATACCACTACGTTTGTGGTATCTTGTTACAGTGGCAATAGAACACTAATACAGTGGGTTAGTCTCTAATTTTGATAGAGTATCTCCTGTAGCATCTTGAAAAAGAACATATGGAAAATAGATTTTTGATGGCTTATATATCTAAAAGTATCTTTATTTGTATGTTAGAATTCTTTGAGGTTGGAAGTAATTTTCCCTCAGGATGTTGAAGGTATTTCTTTATTGCATACTTTGTTCCAGTGAGAAGTCTAATGCCATTCTGATGCCTTCTCCTTTCTTTGTGACTTGTTTTATTTATCTCTCTGAAAGTTTCTAGTATATATATTTTTGTCTCCAATGTGGAGAAATTTCATGATGATATACTTTTGTTTTAGTGTGTGTCTTTTTCTGTCTAGTGTGTTAAGCACTCTCAATTTGGAAGTTTAACTTTATCAATTCTGAAACATTTTCTGCATTATTTATTTGATAATTTTTTTACTACTTTTCCTCTGTTCTCTCTTTCTGGAACTCTTGTTACTTGGATGGTAGACGTCCTGGACTCATTGTTAAATTTTCCTTTTTTCTCCTTTCCATTTTCTAATTTTTTCTTTGCTCTACTTTCTGGAGATTTCTTTAACCACATCTTCTAATTCTTCTTGACATTTATTCTATCTTATTTTTAATTTCCAAGAGATTTTTCTTCGTCTTTGAGTGTTTCTAAAAAATTTGCCATTCCTTTTCTCATATATAGAGTAATTTTTTTCTTCATCTCTAAAGAAAATAAGTAAAATATCAGGCTCCCTTTAAGATACCTGTTTCTGACTTTCCAGTTCATATTGGTCTTTGTCTCATGTAGGTGGCTTTTCTAAAATATCTGATGTTGCTTGTCTACCTATTCACATTTAAGAATGAGGCACTAGAAAGCTGTTTCGAAGTGTTGGGTGTCAATTTCAGGGTGTATATGTGGCAGAGATGTAGGTTGCTGAGTGATGGTCCTCAGCGAGGGGTTATTTGGCTTGGGTCTTTCGGGAATGGAATTTTAATTGTTATTGTAGTTTTATTTTTCCCTAACTTGTGCTGGTCAGTTAATTCAGAGATTATTCTTTTAACTTCTTATCGAGGAGGTTTAAAGTCTGCTAGTGTTCTTGGAGACAAATAGGAGAGAGGACTCATGCATCTCATTGTTCAGTAGACTTTCACTTAATCCTTCTGTTTTTCAATTTGCCTGGGTTTTGTATACACACAGTTTCCCTGATTTAATCTCTCTAAGTTATCTGTGGGGGGTGGAGGAGGGAATCTGTGTTTCTAATAGCATCTTATACAAATTCTTTAACAATCCTCCTGTATCAAATTAAATTGCACACTTGTGATGACTCCAATGTTTGAGAAGCTCTTGGGTTCTAAAGTCCAAAAAAAGCTAGCTTCCAGTTTCTTTGATTTTGGAACTTTTCTGGTTCTCTAATCCTCTTCCTAGCTTCCAAAATTTAGTTTCTGTTATTGCTTCTTGGGCTCGCTTTATTCTTAAGAGCTTTAAATCTTTTCAGTCTTATTTTAATGAATTGCAAGAGAGGCAGTAGAAACAAAATATGTTCAATTCTTCATATTTAACTGGAAGTTCAAGGATTTATCTATTTAGAAAAATCATATATTGATTTTTAATAAACATTTTATGAGCTCTAGTGCTCAGCCTCTAAGTCTGGAAGTTACCTTGTTTACTGAGGCACACGACAAAGTAACTGATGAGTCTATAAAATTGTGTAGTCCTTCTACGAATTTTCTGGCTATGTTAGCAATTGGTGATTTAAGTGTTCGTGGGCACTGAGGGAATATTGTGTTTTGTCATTGTCATGTCCATATGTCATATAACAATGGTTTGAAAATTAATGATGATTCAAAAAACTTTTTGAATTTTTCCTAAAGGTGTACTGTGCTCAATGACTATAAAAAAAATTTGTTTTCATGGTGTTGAAAGAACCATTTCACTCTTCTCTCCCTATTTTAACAGAATTTTGTTTTTTATTGTTATTTCTGATAATTCTTTCTGAAACTCCAAACCAGCAGAGTCTTCTTTGGTTTGTTAATTTTTTATTCCACATCCTTTTGAATTTATATTTTGTGATTAAATGGGGAGACACTTTTCATATTCTTCCCCCATGTAAAGTATTTGTCATAAAATTATTATTATTTTTGAGACAGAGTCTTACTCTGTCATCTATGCTGCTGGAGGGCAGTGGTGCAATCACAGCTCACTGACACCTTCACCTCTTGGGCTCAAGCAATTCTCATAGCTCAGCCTCTTAAGTAGCCTGGACTATAGGCATGGCATCATTCATGGCTGATTTTTTTCTGAGACAGGGTCTCACTATGTTGCCCATGCTAGTCTTGAACTCCTGGGCTCAAATCATCCTCCCGACTTGGCCTTCCAAAGTGTTGGAATTACAGGTGTGAGCCACCAGGCCCAGGGAATTTTTAAAAAAGTTTTTAGAGAGTGCTTGTTCTAATACATTAGAATAAGTTGAAGAGATAATACCTGATCTGTGTTTTTGGGGAGATTTATCTCCGCAGCTCTACAGTCTTAATATTTTCATAAGGGAGAACTTAAAATATTTTAGTTTGTGTTCAAATAGGTACCTTTTATCATTTTAAGTTTTTGTCTTTGGACCTTCTCCAACCCCATTATGTTTGTTTTGAGGTTCATTAACCAGAAAGTCACATAGTATTTCTGGTGTGAATTTTCTATGATTTTTAATAAGGGTAGAATTTTGTTCCGTGTTTGGCTCAGTGTATTTCCTGATGATACTCAGAGTTTTCTTGTTGTGGACTGCATTCCAAAGCCTATAGAGATTGACTTCCAGGACAAACTGTGATCTTTAGTTTTGTGGGGTGTCCTCTGTTCCATACTCTTCTTTAATTCCCTAATATTGCTTTCATTATTTCAGTCATCCCCAATTCCTTACCTGTTGCCTGTCTATACACTTTGCAATTTCCTCTTACTTCCACCTACTATTCTCACACCTTTCCTTAGTCCTGCCACTTTTATCATGTGTGGATTTAAGCCTTTCTGAGAACAAGAGAGCTACGAGAGCTTTGATCTCCCTGTTTCCATTTTTGTCATGCTACTGCCTGTACTCCCCGCAACAGCCTGAGTGTTCTTCAGAAACATATGAATCAAATCATGCTGCTCCTTAGCTTAATAGCCTCCAGAAGCTTTGCATTGTGCTCAGAAGTAAATCCAAGTTTGACAGTGCCCTACATTAGCTGACCTCTACCTACCTCCTTGATCCTATCCCCTGTTAGATCACAGTGTGTTCTGGTAACATTTCAAGCTCATTCCTGCCTTGTCTCTATGCACTCAAGTTCCTTTTCCTTTTTTATGCTATGCTCAGATCTTTGCGTAGCTGGCTTGTTCATATCATACAGGAATAACCTTAGATGTTACCTCTGGAGAAATGTCTTCCAATTTAATCTAAAGCAGTATGCTCCCTGGTTTCAGTCACTTTTTATAACATCACACCATTTTATCATCTTCACATTACTTGTTATAATCTAAAATAATTATTTGCATTATTTGTATATTTTGAGATCGTCTTGCTCTCTATTTTTTGATCAATTTTTGCATAGTATATCTTTTTTCCATTTTTAAAAATTGAGGTAATATACACCTATAAATTTATGATCTTTGCCATTCTTAAATATACAGTTTAATGGCAATAAATACATTTATATATGTTTCCCCCCTCCATCCTTCCCTTCCCTCTACCATTCCCAGCCTCTGGTAATCACCAATCTATTTTATCTTCATAATATCCACTTTCTTAGCTCCCACATATGTCAGTGAGAACACACAACACTAGTCTCTTTTTGCTTGGCTTAATTCACTTAACATAATGACCTTCAGTTCTATCCATGTTGTTGCAAATAAAAAGATTTCATTCTTTTTAATATACTGCTTTTTTTTTTTATCCATTCATCTGTTGATAGGCACTTAGATTGATTCCATGTCTTGGCTATTGTGAATAGTGTTGCAATAAATAAGGGGGTGCAGATATTCCTTCATTATATTGACTTCCTTTCTTTTGGATATATACCCAGTAGTAAAGGTTAGTTTATTAAGGAACCTCTATGCTTTTCTTCATAGTTGTTGTACTAATTTACATTCCCACCAACAGCATATGAGGGTTCCCTTTTCTCTACATCCTTGCCAGCATCTGTTATTGCCTGTCTTTTGGGTAAAGCCATTTTAACTGGGGTGAGATGTTACCTCATTATGGTTTTGATTTGCATTTGTCTGATGCTTAATAATGTTGAACATTTTTTCATATAGTTGTTGGCTATTTGTGTGTCTTCTTTTGAGAAATGTTTAATCAGTTTGTTTTGCCAATTTTTAATTAGATTAATCACTTTTCCTGTTGAGTTGTTTGAGCTCCTTATGTATCCTGGTTATTAATTTCTTATCAGATGAATAGTTTACAAATATTTTCTCCCATTATGCAAGTTGTCTCTTCACTTTGTTGATTGTTTCCTGTGCAATGCAGAAGGTTTTTAGTACCATTTTTCTACTTTTGCTGTGGTTGTCTATGTTTTTGAGGGACATTGATCTAGGCAAAGATGTTTCAGGTAACATGTTTGAAACATCTTTGCCCAGATCAATGTCCTGGAGCATTTCCTCAATGTTTTCTTCTGGTAAGTTCATAGTATGAATGGGTAGTATGAATATGTTAACAACATTAATTCCTCCACTCCATAGGTGTGGAATATCTTTTCATATTTTTTAGGATTTAAGTCTTTAATTCATTTTAATTTGGTTTTTGTGTATGGAGAGATAGGAGTCTAGTTTCATTCTTGTGCATTTAGTTATTCTGCTTTCCCATCACTGCTTATTGAAAAGATTGTCCTTTCCCCATTGTATGTTTTTGGTGCCTTTGTCAAAGATGAATTGGTTCTAAATGCATGAATTCATAAATGAGCTCTTTATTCTGTTCTCTTGGCTTATGTATCTATTTTTATGCCAGTACCATGCTGATTTGGTTACTACAGTTTTGTAGTAAATTTTGAAGTCAGGTAGTGTGATGCCTCCAGCTTTTTTCTTTTTGAGCAGGATTGCTTTGTGTATTTGGGGTCTTTTGTGATTCCGTGTAAATTTTAGGGTTTTTTTTTTCTTCTAGTTTTGTGAAGAATGTCATTGGCATTTTGACAGGGATTGCATTGAATCTGTTGATTGCTTTGGGTAGTATGAATATGTTAACAACATTAATTCTTCCACTCCATAGGCGTGGAATATCTTTTCATATTTTTGTGTCCTCTTCAATTTATTTCATCAGAGTTTTTTAGTTTTTCTTGTATAGATCTTTCTTTAGATTGATTTCTACATATTTTATATTTTTTGTAGCTATTATAAATGGGATTACTTTCTTAATTTCTTTTTCAGATAGTTCATTCTTGGTGCATATATTTAATAAATGCTACTGATTTTTATATGTTGATTTTGTATCCTGCAACTTTACTGAATTCTGGCTTACAGAAAACACTTAAGATATAACAAGCTATTTTAAAGAGATGTCTAGTGGAGTCTTTAGGATTTTCTAGATGTAAACTCATGTCATTTATAGAGAGGGACAGTTTGACTTCCTCTTTTCCAATTTGGTTGCCCTTTATTTCTTTCTGTTGCCTACTTGCTCTGGCTGGAACTTCTAAGACTATGCTGAATAAGAGTTGTGATAGTGGGCATTCTTATCTTATTCCATTTCTTAGAGGAAAAGAGTTTTAGCTTTTGTCCATTCAGGATGATGTTAGCTATGGGCTTGTTGTATATGGCACTTATTATGTTAAAGTATTTTCCTTCCAGACCTAATGTGTTGAGGATTTTTATAATGAAAGAATGTTGAATTTTATAAAACTTTTTCTGCGTCAATTAAAATTATCATATAGGGTTTGTTATTTATTCTGTTAATGGGGTGTATCACATTTAGTGATTTGTTTATGTCAAACCATCCTTGCATCTGTGGGATAAATCTTACTTGATCATGGTGTATTTTTTTTTTTCTTTTTGATGTGTTGTTGGATTAAGTTTCCTAGTATTTTGTTGAGAATTTTTGCACATATATTTATCAGAAATATTGACCTGTAGTTTTCTTTTTTTGTTTTGTTTTTATCAGGTTTGTTATAGAATAATGCTGGTCTTCTAGAATGAGTTTTGGAGTATTCCCTACTGTTTATTATTACATTTTTTGGAGTTTAAGTAGAATTGGTATTAGTTCTCTAAATATTTGGTAAAATTCAGCAGTGAAGCTGTTTCCTGGGCTCTTCTTTGTTGGGAGACTTTTTATTATGGCTTTGATCTTGCTACTCATTTGTTTGTTGAGGCTTTCTATTTCTTTATGGTTCAGTCTTGGTAGGTTGTATGTGTCCAATAATGTATCTGTTTCTTGTAGGTTTGCAATTTGTTGGCATGTAGTTGTTCATAATGGTCTATAATAATTCTGTGTGTTTCTATAGTATCAGTTGTTATGTCTCCTTTTCCATTTCTGATTTTATTTATTTGAGTCCTCTTTTTTCCCCAGACTAGCTAAAGATTTGTCATTTTTAATGTTTTTTTCAAAAATCAACATTTCATTTCATTGATATTTTGTATTTAAAAAAAATCTTAGTTCAGCTATTATGGAAGACAGTGTAGCAATTCCTCAAAAACCTAAAGACAGAAATATCATTTGACCCAGGAAACCCATTACTTGGTATATACCCAAAGTAATATAAATTATTTTATCAAAAAGACACATGCACATATATGTTCATTGCAGCACTATTCACAATAGCAAAGACATGAAATGAGCATAAATGACTGTCAATGATAGACTGAATAAAGGAAATGTGACACACATGCACCATGGAATGCTATGCAGCCACAAAACAGAACAAGATCATGTCTTTTGCAGGGACATTAATGGAGCTGAAGGGCATTATCCTTAGCAAACTAATGGAGGAACAGAAAACCAAATGCTGCATGTTCTCACTTATAAATGGGAGCTAAATGATGAGAACACATGAACACCTAGAGAAAAATAACACACTGGGGCATTTCATTGGGGCATAAAAAAATAAATAATGGGTACTAAGCTTAATACCTGGATGATGAAATAATCTGTATAACAAACCTTCATGACACATGTTTACCTATGCAACCAACTTGTACTTGTGCCCCTGAACTTAAATAAAAGTTTTTTAAAATCTTGATTTTATATATTTTTGTTCTAATCATTATCATTGCTTTCCTTCTACTAATTTTGGTTTTGGTGTGTTCTTGCTTTTCTTAGTTCCTTGATTTTCATTATTAGGTTATTTATTTGAAGTCTTTCTACTTTTTTGATACAGATGTTTATTTTTATAAACTTCTCTCTTAGTGTTGCTTTGTATATCTTATACATTTTGGTGTGTTGTATTTCTATTTTTTTTTATGCTTCAAGACACTTAAATTTCCTTAATTTCCTCATTAACTCATTGATTATTCAGAAGCATATTAATTTCTATGTGTTTGTGTAGTTTCCAAAGTTTCTTTTATTGATTTCTAGTTTTAATCACATTTTGGTGAGAAGACAGACTTGATATAAGTTTTTATTGTTTGAAATTTGTTCAGATTTGTTTTGTGGCCTAACATATGGCCCATTTTGGAGAATATTTCATGTGCTGAGGAAAGAATGTGTATTCTTCAGCAGTTGGATGGAATGCTTTGTCCATCCAATGCTGAAGAATTGTCAGTTAGGCCTATTAGATCTAGTATGTAATTTAACTCTGCTGTTTATTTGTTGATTTTGTAACTGGATGATCTGTTACTCCAAGTGGGTGTTAAAGTCTCCAACTATAATACTGCAATTATTTATATTGTAGTATATCTCTCCTTTAAGATTTATTAATGTTTGCTTTTATATTTGGAAACTCTGGTGTTGGGCGCATATATATTTATATTTATTATATCCTCTTGCAGAATTAATTTTTTTATTATTATATAATGACTTTCTTGTCTCTTTTTAGAAGCTTACATTGACAGTCTATTTTATCTGATGTAAATATTGACACTCCTGTTCTTTTTTAGTTTGCAGGCATGTGTGGAATATTTTTTCCACCCCTTCACTTCCAGTCTATGTGTGTCTTTATAAGTGAAGTGGGTTTCTTGAAGGCAGCATATAGTTGAATTTTGTTTATTTATCCATTCAGCTGCTCTCCTTTTTAATTGGAGAACTGAGACAATTTATATTCATTGTTATTATTGATAAGTAAGGACTTATTACTGACATTCATTGCTTATTTTCTGCTTGTTTTGAGACTCTTTCTTTCCTTTTTTCTTACTTTGTTGTGGTTAAGTGATATTCTCTGGTAGTATGTTTTAAGTTGTTGCTTTTTATTTTTAGTGATTCTACTATAGATTTTTGCTCTGTGGTTACCATGAAGCTTACAGAAAACACTTATAGGTATAATAAGCTATTTTTAAAGAGATGACAACTTATCTTAGATCAAAAATACAAAAATTGACATAAACAAAGATAAAAGACAAAATATTCTACACTTTAACTCCATGCCCCCACATTTTGACCTTTACTTGTCTCAATTTTTACATTCTCTACTTTTAGCCAGTTGCTTTAGCTGTTGTGTTTGATAGGTTTGTCTTTTGGGCCTCATATTAGAGCTATATATGGATTGCATACCAACATTACAGTTATAGAGTATTCTGGGTTTGTCTGTGTACTTAATTTTACCAATGAGTTTTGTTCCTTGAAAAACTGCCTTTAGCATTTCTTTTAAGGTGGGTCTGGTTGTGGTGAATTTCTCTCATCTTTTCTTTGTCTGAGAAAGACTTTATCTCTACTTTATAGTTGAAGGAGAATTTTGCTGGATACAATATTACTGGATGGCAGCTGTTTTTCTTTGAATATTTTGAGTATGTCTTTTTTTTTGAAGTTATTTTTTATTTTTTTATTTTTATTTATTTATTTAGAAAAGAAGAAAAAAAAAAGAAAGAGAGAACGAAAGAAAAAAAAGAATGGAAGAGAGAAGGAAAGAGGAAGAGAAAGAGGGAGAGCGAATGGGAGTCTTGCTTTATTGCCTAGGCTAGAATGCAGTCTAAAAATGGGTATTAAAAACCTCTTTTATGCCAATAATTGTTCTTAACAATGGAGACAGGAAGGAATAAGGGAGGAAAATAACAAACAAGCAGCCAACTAATATTTCATTTAAACCTGTGAAATGCTATACAATTACTGAGGAGTGATTTACTTCCAATTATGTAATCACTTTTAGAGTAGGTGTGCTGTGGTACTGAGACAAATGTATGTTTTGTGGATTTGGGGTGGAGAGTTCTGTAAATGTTTATCAAGTTTACTTGTTCCAGGTCTGAGTTCAAATCCTGGATATCCTTGTTAATTTTCTGTCTCATTGATCTGTCTAATATTGACAGTGTGATGCATTTGATTGGTAAATCTTCCTCCATCCCTTGGTTTTGAGTCTTTCTGTATCCTTGCATCTGAGATGGGTCTGGATGCAGCATACAGATGGGTTTTGGCTTTTTACCCAATTTGCCTGTCTGTGTCTTTTGATTGGGGCATTTAGTCGATTTAAATTTAGGATTAATATTAATATATGTGAGCTTAATACTGCCATTTAATGCTAGCTGTCTGTTTTGCCCATTAGTGATGTAGATTCTTCCATTATGTTGATGCTGTTTACCGTTTGGTATATTTTTGGAATGGCTGATACTGGTTGTTCCTTTCTATGTGTAGTGCTTCTTTCAGAAGCTTTTGTAAAGCAGGCCTGGTGGTGATGAAATCTCTGAGTACTTGCTTGTTCACAAAAGATTTTTATTTTTCCTTCACGTACGAAGCTTAGTTTGGCTGGATATGAAATTCTGGGTTGAAAGTTCTTTTCTTTAAGGATGTTGAATATTGGCCCCCACTCTCTTCTGGCTTGTAGGGTTTCTGCTGAGAGATCTGCTGTGAGTCTGATAGGCTTCCCTTTGCGGGTAGCCTGACCTTTCTCTCTGGCTGCCCTTAGTATTTTCTCCTTCATTTCAACCCTGGTGAATCTGACAATTATGTGCCTTGGGGTTGCTCTTCTTGAGGAATATCTTTGTGGTGTTGTATTACCTGGAGTTGAATATTGTCCTTCCTTGCTAGGTTGGGAAAGTTTTCCTGAATAATATCCAGAAGAATATTTTCCAGCGTGGATTCACTCTCTTAGTCACATTCAGGTACACCTATCAAGCATAGATTAGGTCTTTTCACATAGTCCCATATTTCTTGGAGACTTTGCTCATTCCTTTTTACCCTTTTTTGTCTAATCTTGTCTTCTCATTTTATTTCATTGAGTTGGTCTTCGACCTCTGATATACTTTCTTCTGCTTGGTCGATTTGGCTATTGAAACTTGAGTATTTTTTTAATTGCATTTTAGGTTTTGGGGTACATGTGAAGAACATGCAAGATTGTTGCATAGGTACACATGTGGCAGTGTGATTTGCTGCCTTCCTACCCTTCACCTATATCTGGGATTTCTCCCCATGCTATCTCTCCCCAACTCCCCACCCCACACTGTCCCTTTCCTATTTCCCCCCAGTAGACCCCAGTGTGTGGTTCCCCCCTCCCTGTGTCCATGTGTTCTCACTGTTCAACACCCGCCTATGAGTGAGAACATGCATTGTTTGATTTTCCATTCTTGTGTCAGTTTGCTGAGAATGATGGTTTCTAGGTTCATCCATGTCCCTACAAAGGACAGGAACTCATCATTTTTTATGGCTGCATAATATTCCATGGTGTATATGTGCCACATTTTTCCTGTCCAGTCTATCATCGATGGGAATTTGGGTTGGTTCCAGGTCTTTGCTATTGTAAATTGTGCTGCAATAAACATTTGTGTGCATGTGTCCTTATAGTAGAACAATTTGTAATCCTTTGGATATATACCCAGTAATGGGATTGCTGGGTCAAATGGAATTTCTATTTCTAGGTCCTTGAGGAATCGCCACACTGTCTTCCACAATGGTTGAACTAATTTACACTCCTACCAACAGTGTAAAAGTGTTCCTATTTCTCCACATCCTCTCCAGCTTCTGTTGTCTCCAGACTTTTTAATGATCGCCATTCTAACTGGCGTGAAATGGTATCTCAATGTAGTTTTGATTTGCATTTCTGTAATGACCAGTGATGATGAGCATTTTTTCATATGTTTGTTGGCCTCATGTATGTCTTCTTTTGTAAAGTGTCTGTTCATATCCTTTGCCCACTTTTGAATGGACTTGTTTGTTTTTTTCTTGTAAATCTGTTTTAGTTCTTTGTAAATTCTGGATATCAGCCCTTTGTCAGATGGGTAAACTGCAAAAATTGTTTCCCATTCAACCAATTGTTGGTTGCTGATTCACTCTAATGACTGCTTCTTTTGCCGTGCAGATGATTAGGTCCCATTTGTCTATTTTGGCTTTTGTTGCCAATGCTTTTGGTGATTTGGTCATGAAGTCCTTGCCTACGCCTATATCCTGAATGGTTTTCCTAGATTTTATTCTGGGGTTTTTATGGTGTTAGGTCTTATGTTTAAGTTTTTAATCCATCTGGAGTTAATTTTACTGTAAGGTGTCAGGAAGGGGTCCAGTTTCTGGTTTTTGCACATGGCTAGCCAGTATTCCCAACACCATTTATTAAACAGGGAATCCTTTCTCCATTGCTTGTTTTTGTCAGGTTTGTCAAAGATCGGTTGGTTGTAGATATGTTTTGTTGCCTCCAAGGCCTCTGTTCTGTTCCATTGGTTCATATCTCTGTTTTGGTACCAGTACCATGCTGTTTTGATTACTGTAACCTTGTAGTATACTTTGAAGTCTGGTAGTGTGATGCCTCCAGCTTTGTTCTTTTTTGCTTACAATTGACTTGGCTATGTGGGCTCTCTTTTGGTTCCATATGAAGTTTAAGGTGATTTTTTCCAGTTCTGTGAAGAAGGTCATTGGTAGCTTGATGGGGATAGCGTTGAATCTGTAAATTACATTGGGGAATATGGCCATTTTCATGATATTGATTCTTCCTAACCATGAACATGGAATGTTTCTCCATCTGTTTGTGCCCTCTTTTATTTTGTTGAGCAGTGGTTTGTAGTTCTCCTTGAAGAGGTCCTTTACGTTCCTTGTTAGTTGTATTCCTAGGTATTTTATTCTCTTTGTAGCAATTGTGAGTGGCAGTTCATTCTTGATTTGGCTCTCTTTAAGTCTCTTATTGATGTATAGGAATGCCTGTGATTTTTCCACGTTGATTTTGTATCCTGAGACTTTGCTAAATTTGTTTATCACTTTCAGGAGATTTTGGGCTGAGACGATGGGGTCTTCCAGATGTACAATCATGTCATCTGCAAATAGAGACAATTTGACTTCCTCCTTTCCTATTCGAATACCCTTTATTTCTTCTTCTTACCTGATTGCTCTGGCTAGAACTTCCAGTACTATATTGAATAGGAGTGGTGAGAGAGGGCATCCTTGTCTAGTGCCAGATTTCAAAGGGAATGCTTCCAGTTTTTACCCATTCAGTACGATATTGGCTGTTGGTTTGTCATAAATAGCTTTTATTATTTTGAGATACGTTCCATCAATACCTAGTTTATTGAGGGTTTTAGCATAAAGGGTTGTTGAAGTTTGTCAAAGGCCTTCTCTGCATCAATTGAGATAATCATGTGGTTTTTGTCTTTGGTTCTGTTTAAGTGGTGAATTATGTTTATAGACTGTGTATGTTGAACCAGCCTTGCATCCCTGGGATGAATCCTACTTGCTCATGGTGGATAAGCTTTTTGATGTGCTGTTGCAATCAGCTTGCCAGTATTTTATTGAAGATTTTTGCATCTATGTTCATCATGGATATTGGCCTGAAGTCTTCTTTTCTTGTTGAGTCTCTGCCAGGTTTTGGTATCAGGATGATGTTGGTCTCAAAAAATGATTTGGGAAGGATTTTCTGTTTTTGGATTATTTGGAATAGTTTCAGAAGGAATGGTACCAGCTCCTGTTTGTATGGTAGAATTCCACTGTGAAGCCATCTGGACCTGGGCTTTTTTTGGGTGGTAAGCTCTTAATTTCTGCCTCAACTTCAGAGCTTGTTATTGGTCTATTCAGGGTTTCGACTTCTTCTTGGTTTAGGCTTGGGAGGATGCAAGTGTCCAGGAATTTATCCATTTTTTCCAGGTTTACTAGTTTATGTGCATAGAGTTGTTTGTAATAATCTCTGATGATGGTTTGAATTTCTATGGAATCTGGGGTGATATCCCCTTTATCGTTTTTTATTGCATCAATTTGGTTATTCTCTCTTTTCTTTTTTATTAATCTGGCCAGTTGTCTATTTTGTTGATCTTTTTGAAAAACCAGCTCCGGGATTTATTGATTTTTTGAAGGTTTTTTTTTGTCTCTGTGTCCTTTAGTTGTGCTCTGATCTTAGTTATTTCTTGTCTTCTGCTAGCTTTTGAGGGCTTTTGATCTTGCTCTTCTAGCTCTTTCAATTTTGACGATAGGGTGTCAATTTTAGATCTCTCCATTCTTCCCATGTGGGCATTTATTGCTATATATTTTCCTCTAGAGACTGCTTTAAATGTGTCCCAGAGATTCTGGTATGTTGTGTCTTCGTTCTTGGTTGGTTTCCAAGAACATCTTTATTTCTGCCTTCATTTCATTGTTTATCCAGTCAACATTCAAGAGACAGTTGTTCAGTTTCCATGGAGCTGTGCGGTTCTAAGTTAGTTTCTGAATTCTGAGTTGTAACTTGATTGCACTGTGGTCTGAGAGACTGTTTGTTATGATTTCTGTTCTTTTGCATTTGCTGAGGAGTGATTTACTTCCAATTATGTGGTCAATTTTAGAGTAGGTGTGATGTGTTGCCAAGAAGAGTGTATATTCTATGGATTTGGGGTGGAGAGTTCTGTAAATGTCTATTAGGTTTTCTTGTTCCAGGTGTGAGTTCAAGTCCTGGATATCCTTGTTAATTTTCTGTCTTGTTGATCTAATATTAGCAGTAGGGTGTTAAAGTCTTCCACTATTATTGTGTGGGAGTCTACGTCCCTTTGTAAGTCATTAAGAACTTGCCTTATGTATCTGGTTGCTCCTGTATTGGGTGCGTATATATTTAGGATCATTAGCTCTTCTTGTTGCATTGATCCTTTTACCATTATGTAATGTCCTTTTTTGTTTTTCATCTTTGTTGCTTTAAAGTCTATTTTATCAGAGACGAGAATTGCAACTCCTGTTTTTTTTTTTTTTTTTGCTTTCCATTTACTGGGTAAATCTTCCTCCATCCGTTTATTTTGAGCCTTTGTGTATCCTTGCATGTGAGATGGGCTTCCTGGGTACAGCACACTGATGGGTTTTGGCTTTATATCAAATTTGCCAGTCTTTGTCTTTTGATTAGGGCATTTAGTATGTCATTTTATTCCTTCCTGGCTTATATGGTTTTTGTTGAGAAATCTGTTGCCAGATATATTGGAGTTTCATTATACGTTATTAGGATATTTTCTTTGTCCTTGACCTCTGAAAATTTGATTATTAGATCTCTTAGGGGTAGTCTTATTTGGATTGAATCTGTTTGGTGTCCTCAAGCCTTCCTGTACCTAGATATTTTTATATTTCCTAAGTTTTAGAAGGTTTTCTGTTATCTCCTCAAATAAGCTTTCTACCCCTTGAGCTTGCTCAGCTCCCTCTTGGACACCAATATTTTTATATTTGGTCTTTTGAGGTAATTTTCTATACCTTGTAGGTGGTCTTTTTTCCTTTTCATTCTTTTTATTCTTCTCTGACTGTGTATTTTCTAATAACTGATTTTCAAGCTCACTGATTCTTTCCTCTGCTTGGTCCGTTATGCTGTTCAGAGCCTGTAATGACTTCTTCATTTAAGCATCTGTGTTTTTCAGTTCCAAGATTCCTGTTTGATTTTTTTCTATTATTTCAATCTCTTTCAAATTTGTCTGATAAATTTCTGAGTTGCTTATCTGCATTATCTTAGAGATTACCAAGTTTCCTTAAAACATCTATTTGGATTTCTTTATTAGAAAGCTCATAAATTGCCATTTCATTAGAGTCAGTCACTTTATTTTTGCTTTGTCCTTTTGGTGAAGTCATAGTTCCTGTTTTCTGTTGTTTCTTGTGTATATATGCCTATGTCTTTGCATTGACAGATTATTATTGCAGACTTCTCTATTTTATTTTGGTTTTATTAGATAAATTTGCTCAGGGAATTTTTACTGCTAGGTTGCTACCTTTTTTTGTTTTTGTCTCTAGATGGCACCTTATGTCCAGGTTCATCTTGGCTTTATTAAATAATTGGAATACTGCCTGTCTTGAATTGGGGTGGTCCCAAAAGTATTATCATTATCCCACCAGTGTGTCAAAGGTGGCAAGGTGTTTGTGCCCAGGGGACCTGTGGAATGTATCTTCTACAGTATCAGGCTGCTGAATGGCTATTCTGATTTGGCATCTCCTTAGGTCAACTGGTAGAGCAGAGTTTCCAGGGCCAAGAATAATAGCACTGTATTCCCTCTTCATCTCTTCCTGTCTTTAGGGATATTTCTCCCATCTGGCAGTTACAATGCTTCCCATGTGTTAAGGCAAAAAACGTCTTCTGTCATGGCACCCAAGATGGTAGGAAAGCTGATTGACTACCTCAGTCTCACCTTTTCCAGCATAAAAAACATGCGTTGGGGACAGATTTTCTATGTGCTTGGTACTGGGCATAATGGGGGCTATGTGTTATAGATATGGAAGTCTGATTCTCTTATCATCTCAGTTTTTTCACTTTTCTGTGGCCCTAAGAACTCTCTTATTCTCATATTTGTGTTCTGGGATGTTGCTGGTGAAAATCTTGGTGCTGTATATTTATTTTTGGTTTTCTTTATGGGGGAGTGAAGCCAGTTTGCTTCTATACTGCCATTTTGCAACCAGAAATTTTTTACTTCCAACTTACCTATGTTGTTGAATTGGAAGTATGTTTCTTATAAAAAGCATGTGATTGGGTTGTGTTTTCTTATCCAGTATGCCAATATCTGCCTTTTAATTTGGTGTATTTAGAACATTCCTATAGTTTAGTTTTTAGAAATAACTTGGAGTGGATTTCTTTGGGTTTATCCTACTTGGGATTCACTCAGCTTTTTGAATTCGTGTTTACATCTTTCACCACACTGGGAGAGTTTTCAGCCATTATTTCTCTGAATACTCTTTCAGTTCCATTCTCTTTCTCCTCTTCTTCTGGAATTCAAATAATGTGGTTATTGGACCTTTTGATAGTCCCATAGGTTCTTGGGACTCATTTATTTTTCAGTCTATTTTTCCTTTGTTCTTATTCGGTAAATTCTATTGATTTGCTCTTAAGCTTATTGGTCATATCATCTGTTACCCCTATTCTACATTGAACCTACCCAGTGAATTAAAAAAAAAACTCTATTATTGTATTTTCCAGTTTCATAAATTTTATTTGGCTCTTTAAATAATAACTTCAATTTTTACTGTTATTTTGATTTTTCATTTATTTTAAGATAATTTATAATTCCTTATTGAGTCATTTTTATGATGCCTGCTTTAAAATCTTTTTCAGATACTAATTCATCTCAGTGTTGGTATCAGTAGTTTGCCTTTTCTCATACAAATAGAGATTTTCTTGGTTTTTGATATAATGCATGATTTTTAAATTATGTCCTTGACATTTTGTTTATTTTAGGAGATGATGAGTTCTTTAATTTTTTATTTTAGCAGCCATTGAGTCTGTTTAGATTTAGTACAAAGGTCCTTGATTACTTTTTGGGGCTGTGATTCAGTGACAAAGGTCTTGTGGTGATATTTTTGTCTATTTGGTTTATCTCATGCTGCTGGCTCTCTATCTAGTCCCTAATGGTGCTTCTTGATGAGGTGAAAGGAATTTCCTCTGGCAATGTTTCCAGGTGTCTTTGTATGCAGGAAGGGAGTTTCTGGCCCATGGGGACCAAGAATACTCCTGGTTTGGGTACTTGTGGTAGAATCCCCTTTGCCTATGGGGAATGAAGTGGCTTTCCACTTTTATAAGTTTCTTGACAGCCAGCATATTTCTTTTCTTTTCTAGCCGAATGTTTAGAATAGTGTTTAGTGCATACTGGGTTATCAGTATATGTCTTTCAATTAATGAATTACTACTTTATGACCTGCCTTCTCAAGTTATGAGGTGAAAAACATGATCCATGTCAGAAAGTTAGTAGTTTTCTGTAGCCGGGCGTGGTGGCTTAGGCCTGTAATCCCAGCACTTTGGGAGGCCCAGGTGGGCAGATTACCTGAGGTCAGGAGTTTGAGACCAGCCTGGCCAACATAGTGAAACCCTATCTCTACTAAAAATACAAAAATTAGCTGGGCATGGTGGCATGCACCTGTAATCCCAGGTACTTCGGAGACTGAGGCTGGAGAATTGCTTGAGCCCAGGAGTTACAGGTTGCAGTGAGTCGAGATTGTGCCATTGCACTCTAGACTGGGTGAGAGAGTGAGACTATCTCAAAAAAAATTTTTTTTTCACCTGAAAAGTTGGAATTAAGAGCATAAGGATTGTATTTGAAAGTGGTTGCAACTTGCGAAGTATATACTAAAGAGGTGTGAAGCAGCTACAATCTGCCTTCTGCAGAAAAACAGAAAAGAATGAAACAGATTTACTGAAATAAGTAGGAATTGGTGTTGGAGAGAAAGGCATGGTGGCTATTTCACCATGGGACTCAGCTATATACCCATGTCTTGGGGTTACACAAAACATCACTGTATTCTTGTAATAAATTTTCTTTCTGTGCTTTTGAAAGCCTAAGTTTATTTATATTACTCACAACTGAAGTATCTTAGCTAATATCATGTATTTAAATAAAATAATGAACTATTTGAATGTTTATTTTATGTTGAAAAGAATTGTATGAGCTTTTCCTTGCATCTGAAACACCATTTATACTATTGTTTCTATGGGAAAATGTGTCCAGGTAATGTAGATGATTGTTTACAACAGAATTTAAGTCCTAAATTGGGGATTGCTGCATGTTAGTTTTTGTCAGTTATACTTTTAAAAGCACATATTTATATCTTTATCTCCCCCTTACTTTATATACTTTTTGGAGGTGAGATGAGGTTAGGAAGATACCATGCTATGGTCCTAGGAATAAATTACTTGCTGTGGTTGAATATTAAAATAATTTTTCCTTAGCTATCAGTCTATCCCAACAAACCTATTGAGTTTTTCAGTCAGAGTTTTTGGAGGCCAAATTCAATATCAGTTAAAAATTTGTTATGCAAATGTGAGGAAGCATAGGACAATACTGAAGGAGAAAAGATTTTTGTAGCATTTGTTTCTCCTAAAAGATGAAATCCATTAACCCTATGATCTTTTTGCCACAAAGGTTTAAAAATGTAAAGTGAAAGAAAGAGAAAATAAAGTATATGGCCTTAAAATCAAATTGGTTTGATAAATAAATCTCTGAATGTTCAGCCATAATTTTAGGTAACTGAGTTTTATAGGGGGGTGTGTGTGGCATGTGCGTGCGTGTGTGTGTTTGAGTGTGTGTCTTTAGATGGCTTTAAAATGCAGGTAAAGCATTTTAGGTCAAATAAGGAAGAAAAAATATAGACAATCACGGTCTGTTAATTGCTGAGGCAATATCCATTGAACATCAACTAAAACAGAAGGCTTTGAAATCAGGGAAAATAATTTTAAAAAGATAATTGTTTTTCTTAATTACAGAGTAAGAATGAGACTAATTCACTGACCTCCTCCTCAACCCTTTTCAATCATAGATAAAGAAATCTCAGTGGCATGTTATTCAGTACAAGAACTTTACC
Source organism: Sapajus apella (assembly GCF_009761245.1). Taxonomy (NCBI): domain Eukaryota; kingdom Metazoa; phylum Chordata; class Mammalia; order Primates; family Cebidae; genus Sapajus; species Sapajus apella. The sequence goes on from NW_022436941.1 coordinate 9,832,063, forward strand.
ATCAGTTTTATTCATCAGCAAAACCAAAGGAACAATTGCAGGATGTTCTCTATTATTTAGCATGGAATGCCTTTATTACTTTATGTTCTTGCTTGACATTCTTCCTTGTTTGTTGCCATTAAATGCTTGGATTTTAGTGACACAGTGCAGTGCCAAATAACTCAGTCCCAGGAGTTTATGTAATACTACTTAGAAAGTTACAGCAATATCACCTCTTGCTTAAAACACTTGGTCAACACTACCTACCATGTTGAGTATAATGGAATACATACTATATAAGGCCATGTTGATTACCTTGAGAAGTAAAATAAATAATTAACTGTAAAAAAAATAGTATCGAGAATGAATTTGCTTGGCAGACTATTTGATCTCATTAATGATTTCGCTTTTAAAAGATTCAATAGAATCCTATCATATTCTGTGGTGTTGATAATAAAAGTTCTGTCCCCTCCTCCATTTTTAGCTCTCTGTCCAAAAGTGAATGCAAGTGCTTTTTTGGTATACTTTTCTTTCTTATATTAACTAACTGACTTTTCTGTACCTAGAAAAAGACAACTAACAGGCAATATAATCATCCTGCTGTCATTGTCTAAATTATTCTAATGTAATTTTCAGAGCATGGCTTCTGTAGATCATTTATTCATTTAGTAGCAATGCTTTTGAAAGTATAGAAACCAAATTTTCTTATGTGGTTTTATAACTTATGAGGAAAATTTGGAAATAATAAGTTTGGATACTTCACTAAGACATTTTGGCTATCTTTCTCTAACCATGTGAGGAGCTTCATTTCAGGCGTCTTTCAGATCCGTCCTCTAAATCTTTTACTCTGGGGATGGTTTCTGGATACAGTAAGAACAGTTTGCTTCTGAAGGTGGCAATAGTAGACTGCATGCTGCTTGGCAGCTGCTAATTCTCATTCTTTTTCTGTGGACTTTAAGTGGAATGTCCTTGAAATAGTAATGATGTATTCTTTTCTACCATGTACAGAATATTCCTGGTGATTTTCAATTGTGTTATTTTTGATGCTCATACCTGAGACACCTATATTAATTAGTTCTGTATATATTTCTTAAGTTCTAATCTCTAAAATTAAAAGAGCCAAATTATAGACATAATGAAGTTTGACTCTGAATGTGGTTGGGTTTAAAAAAGTTCCTCCAAATAATTCTTTAACTTTAATATATTTTCATTTGCAATCCTTTGTCACATTTTATGCCTCATGATTGGTTTCCATTTTTCCATAATAAATAGTCAACTGCGGGTTTCTTTGTGGTATTGATATTTCTGTTTATATTACTTTGTGTATTTAAATATTTACATAAGGCTACATCTGAGTATTTCTTACCTTGGATGATTACTTTTGCAGTTTCTGATGTCAAAATTCCTTTTTATTTAAGAGTTAATTATCATAAATACAGTTTTGGTCCCACCTAATATTATTTTTGGATATTTGGTCCCACCTAATATTATTTCTCTTTTTTACAACTAAAGTCACATCTTACTGCTAGATAGGAATTAGTTTCCGGAGGTTTGTACCATTATTGAGTCACGAAATATTTCTTGAATCCATCTGTACTATATTTCCCTAGTCTCTTCACTCTCCCACACTCTTACTTAATAATTTCATAGAACACCTCCTCCCTCAGCACCACTCCCAGCTTTTTATTTCTCTAAGAAAATAGAAGCAATCAGAAGAGAACTTGGACAAGTTACCCACAACATCTACTCACCTCCTTGCATCTGTCCTTATATACTCTGCTTTCTTTCCCATTTACTCTAATGAATCATTCACGTTCCCAGCAAATGGCAACATCTCCATTCTGCCAAGGTCCCTTCTTTTCTTGTGTAGTTAAAGAAATTTCTCTAGCAGTTCTTTTCTCTGTTTCCCTCATTAATGGTTTTCCCCCTCAAGTGGACTCTTCTTACTGGTGTTCAAACATGTAGATACATCTTTATCTTTAAAAAAACTCTCTGTTGACTCCACATCCTCCTGTAACTACCATCCTGTTTCTAGCCTTTTTCAAAAACATATTTATATTCATATATTATAAAACTAATTCTGTCAATCTGTTCAGAGTTATTGTATCTTTTTGCATTCCCATTAGCAGTATATGAAATTTTGAGTTGCTCTACTTTCTTGCCAGTACTTGGTGTTGTCAGTTTCTCCTCCTCTTATTTTTTCTTTTTTTTTCTCTTCTCCTCCTCTAACCCTTCCATCTTTTAAAGTTTTAAACAGTCTATTAGGTTTATAGTAATATTTTATTGAGATTTTAATTTGTATTTCATTAGTGACTAATACTGTTGAGCATCTTTCCAGGTAGTTATTTGCTATCAATATGTCTTCTTTGGTGAGGTATTTGTTAAAATCATTTGCCCATTTTATATTGTATTTGTTTTTCTTTGGCTGAGATTTGAGAGATTTTAATATATTTTATATACAAGACCCTGGTTGAATATGTAATTTGTGAATATTTTCTCCTAACTTTCAACACCTTCAGTATTTCCTTTCACTGTCATTTTGCTTGCATAATTACTGTGGAAAAGTTGAATGTAATTCTTATCTTTTCTCCTTTGTAGGTAGGGTGATATTTCTCCTTGAGCTTTTTTCAGAAATTTAAATATACCTTTTATTTTATTTTGTTTGAAAATCACATGTCTATGGGTAGTTTTCCTGACATTTATCCTGTGTGGTGTTGCCTGAGCTTCCTGGATCTGTGGCTTGTCTTTTCATTCTCTTGATATTTTTTTTTGCAGAGAGAAAAAATTTAAAATTTGATAAAGTCTCATTTGCCCTTAAAAAATGTCATGCTTTGATGTCAAATCTAAGAACTGTCTTTTAACCCAAAGTCAAGTAAATTTTCTTCTGTATAAAGTTTTATATTTTTGGGTGTATGATCCATTTTGGGTTAATTGTTGAACAAGGTGTGACGTGTGGGTTGAGGTTTAATTCTGTTTTTCAGTTGACCCAGGACCATTTGCTGAAAGGACTATATGGTTTCCATTGAACTCTTTTGTACATTTGTCAAAAGCCTATAGTTTTCAGATTTGTGTAGATCTATTTTTGAATTCTTGATTCTGTTCTTTTAATCTATTTGTCTATGATTTTTCCAATACCACATTGTATTATTTACTAGCCTGAATCCTCAAAGTTTTTTTCAAAATTGTTTGGGCTATTCTAGTTTTCTTGTCTTTACATATAAATTTTATAATCAGCCTTCTTTCTCTCTGTTTTTATTTTGTTCTTAAGTCTACGTGGCTAAAATTAGTGTACTCACTTTCTTTGGTTATTGTTTGCACAATATCTCTTTTGCCATCCTTTTATGTTTTCGTTTCCTCTGTCATTTGTATTCTTCTATTAGCTCATTCGTTGAATTTTTCATTTTTAGTTGTTGTGTTTTTTTTAAATTTCCAGAGTATTCACCTTTATTTCACCTTTTTGTGGATTTAATTGAGAATTTTATATGATTTAATTTTCTCTCTACTTGCATATCAATTATCCTTTTTTATTTTAAAAAATTTCCTTAAATGATTGCCCTGGAGTTTGCAATAGGCATTTCCAACTAATCCAAGTCTATTTTCAAATAGCACTGTACTGCTTTAGAGGTAGTGTGAGTACTTCACAATAATGAAATCCCTCTCTTTTTCTTGCTATTATGTATCATTGCTATTATTCATTTTACTTACACATAAATGTACATAATCACACATACACATAATCAAATACATCATTGCTATTGTTATTTTGAACAAATAGTTATCTATTGGATCAATCAAGAATCAGAAAAATAAAAGTATTTTACCTCTACTTATTCTTCTTCTACGCTCTTGTTTTCCTTATGTAAATGTAAGTTTCTTGTCTTTATCAGTTTTCATTTCCCTAAAGAATTTCTTTTGACATTTCTTGCAAGGCAGGTCTACTGGCAACAAATTCCAAGTGTTTTTCAGGGTACAGAATTCTAGGCTTTTTTTTTTTTTTAACTTTCAATACTTTAAATATCTTCTTTCACTGTCATCTTGCTTGCATGGCTAATGAGGAAAAGTTGAATGTAATTCTTATCTTACCTCCTGTGTAGGTAGGGTGATATTACTCCTTGGGCTTTTTTCAGAATTTTTTCTTTATCTTTGGTTTTATATAGTTTGAAAATGACATGCCTATGGGTAGTTTTCCTGGCATTTATCCTGTGTGGTGTTGCCTGACCTTCCTGGACCTGTGACTTGGTGTCTGACATTGGTTTGGGGAAAATTCTCAACTGTTATTGTTTTAAATACTTCTTTTCTTTCTTCTCCTTCTGGAATTCCCATTACATATGTTACACCTTTTGTAGCTGTAGTATGTGTGTGTGTGTGTGTGTGTGTGTGTGATTGTGTACATTTATGTGTAAGTAAAATGAATAATAGCAAGTTTTTTTGGGGGGTATTCTTTTTTTGTGGTTTTACTGATTAACTCTGTTGTTTATTTCACTATTTCTTTTTTTTAAATATATTTTATTACACTTTAGGTTCTGGGGTACATGTGAAGAACATGCAGGATTGTTGCACAGGTGCATACATGGCAATGTGGTTTGCTGCCTCCATCCCCATCACCTATATCTTTCATTTCTCCCCATGTTATTCCTCCCCAACTCCCTACCCCTTGCTGTCCATTCCCTAGTCCCCATCAACAGACCTCAGTGTGTGATGCTCCCCTCCCTGTGTCGATGTGTTCTCATTGTTCAACACCCATCTATGATTGAGAACATGCAATGTTTGATTTTCTATTCTTGTGTCAGTTTGCTGAGAATGATGGTTTCCAGATTCATACATTCCCTTCAAAGGACACAAACTCATCGTTTTTTATGGTTGCATAGTATTTTATGGTGTATATGTGCCACATTTTCCTTGTCCAGTCTATCATCGATGGGCATTTGGGTTGGTTCCTGGTTATTGCTATTGTAAATAGTGCTGCAATGAACATACGTATGCATGTATCTTTATAATAGAACGATTTATAATCCTTTGGCTATGTATCCAGTAATAGGATTGCTAGGTCAAATGGAATTTCTATTTCTAGGTCTCTGGAGGAATTGCCACACTGTTGTCTACAATGGTTGAATGAATTTACATTCCCACCAACAATGTAAAATGTTCCTGTTTCTCTACATCCTCTCCAGCATTTGTTATCTCCAGATTTTTTAATGATCACCATTCTAACTGGCGTGAGATGGTATCTCAATGTAGTTTTGATTTGCATTTCTCTAATGACCAGTGATGATAAGCATTTTTCCATATGTTTATTGGCCTCATATATGTCTTCTTTTGAAAAGTGTCTGTGCATATCCTTCACCCACTTTTGAATGGGTTTGTTTGTTTGTTTTTCTTGTAAATCTGTTTTATTTCCTTGAAGATTCTGGATATAAGTCCTTTGTCAGATGGGAAGATTGCAAAAATTTTTTCCCATTCTGTTGGTTGCTGGCTTACTCTATTGATTGTTTCTTTTGCTGTGCATAAGCTCTTAAGTTTAATTAGATCCCATTTGTCTTTTTTTGGCTTTTGTTGCCATTGCTTTTGGTGTTTTAGTCATGAAGTCCTTGCCTATGTGTATGTCATGAGTGGTGTTGCCATTTGTGACATAGGAAGGAGTCCCATTTCAGCTTTCTACACATAGCTAGCCAGTTTTCCCATCACCATTTATTAAATAGAGAATCCTTTCCCCATTGCTTTTTTTGTGAGGTTTGTCAAAGATCAGATTGTTGTAGACATGTGGTGTTGCCTCTGAGGCTCCTGTTCTGTTCCATTAGTCTATATCTCTGTTTTGGTACCAGTACCATGCTGTTTTGATTACTGTAGCCTTGTAGTATAATTTGAAGTCAGATAGTGTGATGCCTCCAGCTTTCTTCTTTTTGCTTAAAATTGACTTGGCTATGCAGGCTCTCTTTTGGTTCTATATGAAGTATAAGGTGGTTTTTACCAGTTCTGTGAAGAGGGTCATAGATGTCTTGATAGGGATAGCATTGTATCTATAAATTACTTAGGGCAGTATGGCCATTTTGATTCTTCTTGGGCAGTATGACAATATTGATTTTTCCTAACAATGAGCATGGAATGTTTCTCCATCTGTTTTTGTCCTCTCTTATTTCCTTGAGTAGTGGTGTGTAGTTTTCCTTGAAGAGGTCCTTTATATCCTTTGTTAGTTGTATTCTTAGGTATTTTATTCTCCTTATAGCAATTGTGAATGGCAGTTTGTTCTTGATTTGGCTCTCTTTAAGTCTGTTACTGGTGTATAGGATTGCTTGTAATTTTTACACATTGATTTTGTATCCTGAGACTTTGCTGAAGTTGCTTATCAGTTTAAGGAGATTTTGGGCTGAGATGATGGGGTCTTGTAAATATACAATCATGTCGTCTGCAAATAGAGATAATTTGACTTCCTCCTTTCCTAATTGAATAGCCTTTATTTTGTTTTCTTGCCTTACTGCTCTGGCTAGAACTTGCAATACTATATTGAATAGGAGTGGTGAGAGAAGGCATCCTTGTCTAGTGCCAGATTTCAAAGGGAATGGTTCCAGTTTTTGCCCATTCAGTATGATATTGGCTGTGGGTTTGTCATAAATATCTTTTATTATTTTGAGAAACGTTCTGTTAATACCTAGTTTATTGAGAGTTTTTAACATAAAGGGCTGTTGAATTTTGTTGAAGGCCTTCTCTGCATCAATTGAGATAATCATGTGGTTTTTGTCTTTGGTTCTGTTTAGGTGATGGATTACGTTTATGGACTTGCATATGTTGAACCAGCTTTGCATCCCCAGGATGAAGCCTACTTGATGGTGATGGATAAGCTTTTTGATGTGCTGTTGCAATTGGTTTGCCAGTTTTTATTGAAGTTTTAGCATCTATGTTCATTATGGATATCGGTCTGAGGTTTTCTTTTCTTCTTGAGTCTCTTCCCGGTTTTGGTATCAGGATGATGTTGGTCTCATAAAATGATTTGAGAAAGATTCCCTCTTTTTGGATTGTTTGGAATAATTTCAAAAGGAGTGCTACCAGCTCCTCTTTGTATGTCTGGTAGAATTCAGCTGTGAACCCATCTGGACCTGGGCTTCTTTTGTTTGGTAGTCTAATAATTGCTGCCTCAACTTCAGCCCTTGTTATTGGTCTAATTCAGGGTTTCAATTTCTTCCTGGTTTAAACTTTGGAGGGTGCAAGTGTCGAGGAATTTATCCATTTCCTCCAGATTTACTGGTTTATGTGCATAGAGTTGTTTATAGTATTCTCTGATGGTGGTTTGTATTTCTGTGGAATTGGTGGTGATATCCCCTTTATCATTTTTTATTGCATCTATTTTATTCTTCTCCCTTTTCTTTTTTATTAATCTGGCTAGTGGTCTGTCTATTTTGTCGATTTTTTTCAAAAAACCTGTTCCTGGATTTATTGATTTTTTGAAGGGTTTTTTGTGTCTCTATCTGCTTCAGTTCTGCTCTGATCTTAATTATTTCTTGTCTTATGCTAGCTTTTGAGTTTTTTTTAGCTTGCTCCTCTAGCTCTTTCAATTTTGATGATAGGGCGTTGATTTTAGATCTTTCCTTGCTTCTCATGTGGGCATTTATTACTATAAATTTTCCTCTAGACACCGCTTTAAATGTGTCCCAGAGATTCTGGTACGTTGTGGCTTTGTTCTCCCTGGTTTCGAAGAACATCTTTATTTCTGCCTTCATTTCATTTTTTATCCAGTCAACATTCAAGAGGCAGTTGTTCAGTTTCCATGAAGTCCTGCTGTTCTGTGTTAGTTTCTTAATCCTGAGTTCTAATTTGATTGCACTGTGGTCTGAGAGACTGTTACGATTTCCATTCTTTTGCATTTGCTGAGGATTGATTTACTTCCAGTTATGTGGTCAGTTTTAGAGTAGGTGTGATGTGCTGCTGAGAAGAATGTATATTCTATGGATTTGGGGTGGAGAGTTCTGTAAATGTCTATTAGGTTTTCTTGGTCCAGATCTGAGTTCAAGTCCTGGATATCATTGTGAATTTTCTCTCCCATTGATCTGTCTAATATTGGCAGTGGAGTGTTAAAGTCTCCCACTATTATTGTGTGGGAGTCTAAGTCTCTTTGTAGGTTGTTAAGAACTTGCTTTATGTATCTGGGTGCTCCTGTATTGGGTGCATATATCCTTTTACCAATTTGTAATACCCTTTGTCTCTTTCGATCTGTGTTGCTTTAAAGTCTATTTTAGCAGAGACTAGGATTGCAACTCCTGCTTTCTTTTGCTCTCCATTTGCTTGGTAAAACTTCCTTCATCCCTTTATTTTGACTTTATATGTGTCCTTGCATGTGAGATGGGTTTCCTGGATACAGCACACCGATGGGTTTTGGCTTTTTATCCAATTTGCCATTCTCTGTCTTTTGATTAGGGCATTTAGCCCATTTACATTTAAAGTTGATGCAGTTTCTCCATTGTGTCCATCCTCTTTTATCATTTGGTACGTTTTTGGAGTGGCTGGTACTGGTTGTTCCTTTCTATGTTTAGTGCTTCTTTCAGGAGCTCTTGTAAGGCAGGTCTGGTGGTGATGAAATCTCTGAGTAATTTCTTTTTTTTAAAGGATTTTATTTCTCCTTCACTTATGAAGCTTAGTTTGGCTGGATATGAAATTCTAGGTTGAAAGTTCTTTTCTTTAATGATGTTGAATATTGGTCCCCACTCTCTTTTGGCTTGTAGGGTTTCTGCTCAGAGATCTGCTGTTAAGTCTGACGGGCTTCCCTTTGTGGGTAACCCGATGTTTCTCTCTGGCTGCCCTTAGCATTTTTTCTTTCATTTCAACCCTGGTGAATCTGACAATTATGTTCCTTGGGATTGCTCTTCTTGAGGAATATCCTTGTGGTATTCTGTGTATTTCCTGGACTGGAATATTGGCCTGCTTTGCTAGGTTGGAGAGGTTCTCCTGGATAATATCCTGAAGAGTGTTTTCCAACTTGGATTCATTCTCTCCATCACATTAAGGTATACCTATCAAATGCATATTAGGTCTTTTCACATAATCCCATATTTCATGGAGGCTTTGTTCATTTCTTTTTATTCTTTTTTCTCTAATCTTGCCTTCTTATTTTATTTCATTGAGTTGATCTTCAATCTCTGATATCCTTTCTTCTGCTTGGTCGATTTGGCTATTGAAACTTGAGTATGCTTTGTGAAGTTCTTGTGTTGTGTTTTACAGTTCCATCAATTCATTTATAGTCTTCTCTAAGCTGTTTGTTCTCATTAGCATTTCATCAAAACTTTTTTCAAGGTTTTTAGTTTCTTTGCATTGTGTTAGAACTGTTATTACCCACTTTCTGAAACCTGTTTCTGTGAATTCATCAGACTCATTGTCCATCCAGCCTTGTTCCCTTGCTGTTGAGGAGTTGTGATCCCCTGGAGGAGGAGAAGCATTCTGGCTTTGAGTGTTTTTATCCTTCTTGCACTGGTTTCTTCCCATATTTGTGGATTTATCTACCTGGTGTTTGTGTCGTTGGTGACTTTCAGATGGGGTCTCTGAGAGGACATCCTTTTTGTTAACGATGATTTATTTATGTTTTTTAGTTTTCCTTCTAACAATCAGGCCCCTCTGTTGTAGGACTGCTGGAGGTCCATTCCTGACCCTGCTTGCCTGGGGAATCACCTGCGGTGGCTGCAGATCAGTAGGGGTTGCTGCCAGTTTCTTCTTCTGTTATCTTTTTCCCAGAAGGATACCTGCCAGAGGTCAGCCTGAGCTCTCCTTTATGAGGTGTGTCTTTGGATATACGTGGGTTGGGTAGCTGCTTGAGGAGACAGTCTGTCCCTTATAGGAGCTCAAGTGCTGAGTTGTGAGCTCCATTGTTCATTCAGAGCTGCTGGGCCAGTATGTTTAAGTCTGTTGCAGTGGAACTCATAACCACCTTTTTTTCCTAGGTGCTCTTTCTTGGGGAGGTGGGGCCTTATTTATAAGTTCCTGTCATGATTCAGCCTTTTTTCAGAGATGTCCTCCCCTGTAAGGAGGTAGCCTAGTCACAGTCTGCCAGCAGAAGCATTGCTGAGCTGCCATGGGCTCTGCCCAGTTGCCGTGTGAACTTCCTTGCGGTTTTATTTATAGAGGTATAGTTAGGACTGCCTCAGTAATGGCAGTCTGCCTCAGAAATGGTTGGCTGCCTTGGTAATGGTGGATTGCCTTGGTAATGGTGGACTGCTTGGTAATGGTGGACTGTCTTGGTAATGGCAGACGCCCTTTCCCCCACAGAGCTTGACCATCCCGGGTCTAGCTGTGCTTGCTGTTAAACTCTCAATCCAGAGCATTTCAGATTGCTGGTCTTTGTGGTGATGGGACCCGCCAAGCCAGGTCACCAGGCTCCCTGTTTCAGCCTCCTTTTTTTTCAGTTGAATGGTGACTCCGTGTCCCAGGCATTCCAGGTGCCAGTTGAAATTGCTACCCAGATTTGTGTGAGTTTTTGTGTGGAGACCCATTGCACCCACTGAAATAGCTGTGCTGGAGTCTTGTGGTGCTTTTCTGCCTTGGAATCTCCTCATCTGTGGGCAGTAAAAACTCAATTGGAAATGCGTTTATCACTCACCCTCTGCGTTCTCCCTGGGAACTGCACTCCAGAGCTGTTCCTATTTGGCCACCTTGGATCTGTTCTCTCAGGGTATTCTTTTTTTTAACCCATCTTCTTTTCTCTTTGTTTTTCAGTTTTGGTGGTCTATTGAGATATCCTTAAGTACAGTGATTATTTCCTTAGCCATGTACAGTCTACCCATAAGCCCATTCATTTTTGTTACATTTTTGTATTGTATCTGCTGCTATTGATTATTGGAGGAGTACAGCTCTATAACTAAGGTTGCTTGGGGCTGGGCAAGCAGAGAAAATTAATGATAATAGCAACAACAACAAAATAATAATCCTTGGGGAGTTCTCCCAAAGTCTTAGAGCTATAGGTTTCACAGTCATTTTGCAAAGAGGAAAAATAATTTTTTCTTTTTTTTTTTGTGTTCACACCCAATGGGCAGTTTCAGATATTGGGCTGCCCTAGAATCAAAGCTAGGAGGAAAATAATAGGAAATTCACTGCTGTATGAGTTTTTCTTCCAGGTTTTTTTTTTTTTAGATGGAATCTTGCCCTGTCACCCAGGCTGGAGTGCAGTGGCATGATCTCAGCTCACTGTAACCTCTACCTCTTGGGTTCAAGCGATTCTGTTGTCTCAGGTGTGCACCACCATACCTGGCTAATTTTTGTGTTTTTAGTAGAGATGGGATTTTAGCATGTTTCCCAGGCTTGTCTCAAACTTTTGACCTCAGATGATCTGTCCATCTCCGCCTCCCAAAGTGCTGGGATTACAGGTTTGAGCCATTGTACCCTGCCTGTTCTTTCAGTTTTGATTTCCCTTTTTATTATGCTTGCCATTATTTATACTTTGGAATCCTCCAATAACTGCTCTATGTATTCTGCACAGGGGTTTTGGCTGCCCTCAGTGAAAAATCCATGTTAGAATATTCTCACTCCATCTCAATTGGAACTGAAATCTCTCTTTTTTCTTTTAGTGTGAAACTCTCCTAACAAGCTGTCTATACTAATTTTCTCCAAAGTCTCTCCTCTCTTTCTCTCCTAAACCAAATCCAGTTACTCCCTCCACACAGTTACTGAAACTGATCTCGTAAAGTTCTCCAAGGACCTTCATATTAATAAATCCAGTGGTCATTTCTCAGACTCATCCATTGCTGACTAATTAGTGACATATGACAGTTGTCACTTCTTCCTTTTTGAAAACATCTTTTGCTTGGCTTCTAGGATGTTACACTCTCCCAGCTTTTATCCTACTTATTTCTCTTCTCCTGTTCCATTTTCTTTGCTACTTTCTAAGTATTAGAGAGACTTAGGATTGAATCCTTTTTTCTCTTATTTTTCTTATTTACATTCATTCTCAAAGTCATCTTACTTCATATCATGGATTTAAACAAGATATATTAATACATACAGTAATAGCTCCTCAAATTATATCTCTAAAATGTTTTGCTCCCCTGAAATGCAGAGTCATAACAACTACCTACTTATTGCTACATGGATGTCAATCTTAACTGGTCCAATATGGAAATCTTCACCTTCCTCCCCAAACTGAATTCTCATTTCATTTTAGCATATAGCATCTTTGTTTTGCTAGTTGTTTAGGTCAAAATTCTTAGTAGTTTTAGGCTCTTTTTCTCCTCTCACCTCGTCAACTGATCCAACAATAAGTAATGTTGGCTCTACCTTCACATTGTAGCTGGAATCAAAGCATTCCTCAGTCCTTCCACTTGTTTGTCCCCAAGCCATGATCATTTGTCTCCTAGATTGTTGTGGCAGCCTCCCAGTTGGTCTTCTTACTTCTCCTGTCCAATTATAGTCTTGTTAACTCCAGTTACCATCTTGTTAACACAAAACTGTGTCCAGAATGCTCCTGAAAAAACTTTAGTCAGTGACGTCACTTCTCTCCTTACCAACATTTCCTGGCTTTTTATGTCAGTCAGAGTCAAAGTTCTTTTATTTTTATTTTTATTTTTTGAGACAGCCTGTCACCCAGGCTGGAGTGCAGTGGCACGATCTCGACTTACTGCAACCTCTGCATCTGGGGTTCAAGTGATTTTCCTGCCTCAGCCTCCCACGTAGCTGGAATTACAGGCGTGCAACCACATTTGGCTATTTTTTATATTTTTAGTAGAGATGGGGTTTCACCGTGTTGGCCAGTCTCGTCTCAAATTCCTGATCTCAAGTGATTCACCTGGCTTAGCCTTCCAAAGTGCTAGTTTACAGGTGTGAGCCACCATACCCAGCCAAAAGTCAAGGCTCTTACGATGTCCTCCAAGGCCCTCTATGATCTCCATTTCTTCTGAGAACTTATTGACTGTTCTCCCCCCATTCGCCCTAATCCAGCTGTCTTGACCTTGCTGTTCCCTTTTCCTGGATGCACTTTCTTCAGTTAACTGCTGATTTGCTTCTCAGACTCCTTCATGTCTTCATGTAAATGTTTCATTCTCATTGAAGCTTTCCTTTGCTGCCCTAACTAAAATTTTCACTCTTCCAATATTCCCTTTTCCATTTCCCTATTTATTTGTTTAAAATCACTTATCCTCTTAGCATACTACTTAATGTGCTACTTATTTTCTTGTGTATTTTTTGGCTTCCATCAGTAGAATATAAGCTTCAAGAAGATTTTTGAATGCTTTATAAGTATTTGTTGAATTACAGAATGAGTCTATTTTTATTTATTTTATTCTTAAGTGACATTTGCTAGCAATCCATTTCTCTCATAGTTGTTACAGTGACATTTTAGAAACATAAACTCAAAAATTTCTCAACCCTGAAATGAAAATAAAATCTTCTATTGGGCCTGCAAAGCACTGCATGATGTGACTCCTGTTTACTTCAGAGAATTTATCTTGCTCCACTCACACTCTTGTTGCAGGCTCCAGACACCTGCTTTTCTTTCTTTTTTTTTTTTTTTGAAGATTTATTAATTCTTTTATATACATCATATATAAATATAAATATATATATATATATATATTATTGCACTTTAGGTTCTGGGGTACATGTGCAGATCATGCAGGACTGTTGCATAGGTACATACATGGCAATGTGGTTTGCTGCCTGCATCCCTCCATCACCTATACCTGGCATTTCTCTCCATGTTATCCCTCACCAACCTCCCTACCCCCTCGTTCCTCCCCTAGTCCCCCCCAACAGACCCCAGTGTGTGACAATGCTCCCCTTCCTGTGTCCATGTGTTCTCATTGTTCAACACCCACCTATGAGTGAGAACATGTGGACACCTGCTTTTCTTAAAGCTTTTGAAAGACACTTGAGTTCCTCCCTGCCTCTAGAGCCTTTACATACCTGGCTCTTTCTGCTTAGAATACCTCCAACCTCTACCTGGTTCTCTGGGTGACTTTAATTTCATTCAGGGTTTAGATTTTAAATGTAAGTACTTCATTATTAAAACTTCTTTTGCTAAAGTTAGAAGGGGTAAAATATACTTAAAACATCAGAAAATCCAGTGATAGTATGGTAGTTCCAAGCTTCTTTAAACTAATTTTATTCAGGGTGTTTAGTACTCTTTATATTTATTCAGGATTTTAGTATATTATTTAACTATAATATAGATTTTCACTTGGGTGTACTCACAGATACAAGGGAGTATCTCTATTTTTGGGCAAGAGATTAAGAGTAAAATAGGAAGAAGGAGGGGGGAGACAGAGAAGATGAGAAAGGCAGATGCTGTAATAGCAGTCTCCTCTTGCATCTAACAATATAAAGAGGAAGATGGAACAATCCATATAAACAAACAAAAAAAAAGCATCGTTTATGCTCCAGTCTTAAAACCGCCAGGAAATGTTACTTTATTGATCTTTGCAAAGTCAGTGAGTAGATGTTAGGAACTATGTTTCTTTATTGTACTTCTCAATTCTTTGGTGAAAAGCATGTCCTCTGGGTCTTATTGCGGGGAGTCAATCGCAAGGAGGTGTATGGATGGCAGTGCAAATGAATCTACTCTAACATTCCTATCTCTCTGGGCATTTAGCTTTTATTTCTTTGTATTCTAAGGAATTTTTGGCATCTCAATCTCACATTAAATATGCAATCTCAGCCAGACACGGTGGCTCATGCCTGTAATCCCAGCACTTTCAGAGGCTGAGGTGGGCAGATTGCCTGAGCTCAGGAATTCAAGACCAGCCTGGCCAACATGGTGAAACTCCGTCTCTACTAAAAATACAAAAATTAGCTGGGTGGTGTGGTGCATGCTTGTAATCCCAGCTACTACATAATCTCTGGTAAATGTACTCATATTAATAAAGTAGGTCCCACTCAAAGTTATATTCCATCCTCTGGTCTAACACTCATAGCATCCATTTCCATGTTTATAATTATCTTGGAGTAAAACTAATCTCCTACCTTCTCAGACATTGCACTATCCCCTAGGATCATTAGGCTTTACTTATAGGAGTAGATGTAATAAGGCATCCTATTAATAAGATACCGCTAGCAAAGCATCTGCTTCAGATGGGTTATTATGTGTCTAAGTAAGAGATGATGAATCTTCTTAGAAGAGATTCAGAATGACCCAGGCAGGGATCAGTATTCTCACTTTCATCTGAGTTGACCCAGATGTCTTCATTTCAAGGATCTGAGTCTTAGTCTTTTCAAATTAGTGTCCTACCTTTCACAAAGGAGAATGTGAGTCTGTGAGTCAACTTCTGTTATAATTCTTCAACCTGCATAATTAAATTTTGTGTCTGATTTTTAAACACTATCTATAATTTTTAAGAAATAAGATTCTCTTGGTCTGGCATAGAAGTTCTCATTTTCTTGAACTTGAAGTTAAAAAATCTTTCTTTATTGTTTTTGTAAGCTTTCCAGGAGGCATAAATAAATAAATAGATAGATAGATAGATAGATAGATAAATTTCACCTCACAGTTTTGTAGTTACCACTACTGCCATAAAAGTAAAATATAGGAGCCCCTTGTTTTCCAAGACATTTGCTTTAAAGGCACCTCATTTCACTCTATTACAGATGACAACCTAATGAAATATGATACCACTGTATGACAGATGATAAGTATCCCATTTTTAATTGACAGGGAATTCAGCACAACATTCAAGGCTAATGGAATGACCAAAGTCCTAAAGTTTTATTTTTGAGGATCTGTTTTCTGATCTCACTCATAATGCCAATTGCTGTATCAGTTGGGTCCAGTTCAGAAAAAGAATTGCAGTAGGAATTTGTAAACCACAAGTGTAACACTAAGAATTGAGTGCTTAAGTATTGGAGGGTTGACAAATCAAAATCAAAGCATGGAAGTCAGTCAGATAAAACAATTACAGGAAGCAGCTGCTACCTCTGAGACCGAGGAAACAAAAGGATACTATAACCTGTGATTTTTGAAAGAGGTGTCCTGCAGAGTTTGGTCTCAGACCTTTGCACATCTGGATTTTGTGGGTATTTGTGAGGGAGTGTAATGGGTTTGATTTCATGAATGTTGAAAGTTACTGGTGGCCAGAGCCAACTGTCGATGCTGAGGTAAATTGCCACTGCTTTGGCAACACAGACAGAAATGGCAAAAACCCCAACAAAACAAAATAAAACAAAAACGAAATAAAGCCCTTCACTACCCCTTCTGCCCTCCAACCCTTTCTACTGCCTCCTGTTGACTGACCTAGAGAGCAGGCTGGCAAATGAGTATGGAAAATGTAATTCGCAGAATCTCAGTGCAAGCATTACATAAGAAAATATGAAAGAATGGAGCTGGATGACAAAAGGTACATGACATTCAACAAAAGAGTTATAGAGGCAGTAATTTTTTAAAATTGCCACCTAAAAGATGAGTAGGAGTTAGGCCAAGAGGTGGTAAAAAGATTTCAATCAGAGGGAACAACATATGCAAAGTTCAGGAGAAAGAGAGAATGGCATGTTTAGGTCACTGAAAATGAAACTCATGCCATTTTCTTTATATTACCCAGGAAACTGGTTAATGGACACTTGTAGTTAGAAATTGAGATCAAAGCAATGGTTCTTAGGTTACTGCTGATGTGTTCTGGTATTATTACAATAACAGAAATTTATAGATTTACATACTGTTTACATTTTCCAAATTCAGCATCTAAAGAATCTGCAAAAAATGTGGCTAATGTTTGTAATTTTGTTCATCTATTCTTCTCTCTCTGTCTCTCTCTCACTACACACACACACACACACACACACACACACACACTTTCTCTCTCTCTCTCTCTCTCTCAAGGCCCTTTGTATCTGTGGGTTCTGCATCTGTGGATTCGATTAACCTCAGATAAAATATATTCTGAAAAAAACCTACTCCAAAACAACAAAAATGATACAAATAAAAAATTCAGTATAACAACTATTTACATAGCATTTTCATTATATTAGGTATTATAAGTAATCCAGAGATGATTTAAAGTATATGGGAGAATGTGTTTAGGTTAATTTGTAAATACTACACCATTTTATATAAACAGCTCCAGCATCCATGGATTTTGGTCCTGGAGGTCCTGGAATCAATTCCCCATGGACACTGAGGGACAACTGTATATACACACAGACACACATACATACTGTTTTTTTTTTTTTGAAATAAGAAACACTAAAGTAAATCAAGAAAAACCAGATTCATGTAATGTTCATGCCTTTCTGTTTTAGAGGTTTATTTTTCATAGAAATTTTCTATGAAAGGTAATATGCATTACATTTCAAAAGTTTTCATCTATTTCTTTTCTTTCCTGGCAAGGAGAACTATATTATATAGCTACATGATGTAGGGTGATTTCAGCTTTTGTGACGGCAGCCCAGTGATTTCAAAGGGCTTGAAACCATTAAATGTTAGTGGTGATTCAAGCCACCAGTGAGCCCCTGAGAACAGGGGTGTTTGCTTCATGCACCTAATCTGCTGCACGTGCAGGCTTAAGGAAAGTGAAGAATGCCTAAACTGGTTGTCTAACTTAGGCTACTGTGTTTTACTACTTAGACGCATGTTTACACAGACATCTGGAATGGATTATTGGGTACCAGTATCCTACGGCTAGTAATGCCATACAAAGAGTTTCTGAATTTTGCTTTCTTTAGAACTCATTGAAGCCTCAGAATCCTCAGAGCTGGCTTGCTCCATGTACTGAGTATATGATACATGACACATTAGCTGCAGGATGTTGTGCTGATTTGTGCATTTATGGTTTTGTTAATCATCTGTCATCACTAATTGTCAGAGATGAAGGTTTAATATGTTTCTATGACGTCCCAATGTGTCATTCTCTTTTGCTTTTAGGATCTAGAAAAAATTGACAATACTTTTTCTTTTTTCCCTCTTTCATTTAATTTTGCTTATTGTTGCCTTGTACAAATTAGCTGTGGTTAATTAAGAAATGCTTTTTCAACTCTACTATTTTCTTTCCTTACGCAGTATGTAACTAAGGCATCCAGCTTACCTAATTTTCTCCTTCATTATAAACAAAAACAATAAGCTCAATTAGAAAAAGAAAAGAACCTATTATGTCTCTTCCTAGGTGTCTGCATTTATTAGAAGAAGTTATTTCTAGCAGAACAGGGGAGAGAAATGAAAACACACGTTTCTGAATGACTGCGTGGGGTCCTGGGAAAAAGTACGATCATCTCTTGCTAGAGAGTATATTAGCAATCACAGCTGTTCATTAGTGGTCATCCCTGAGTAATTAAGAGATTACTTAGAAAAAGGGATAGAAATGTGTTCACACTCTAAGAATAAAAAAATCACACTAATGAATAAATAAATACATTCTGATGAATAAATGAACACATTTGTGCCTTAATATATCTGAATTTCAATGAAAAGTTATGCAGATAATCTCAGTATTTATTAATAATAGATACATCACATAGATTGTATTCAAAGCAAAAAGCTTTGTATTGTATTCAATCAAAATGAAAAAGCTGCTATGTAGTTCCACATTGAAAAGAGTGGCATCAGTTCCATCCCCATAGCACTGGGTAAGAAAAGACAGCTTTTCAGTTTCATTATCACACCTGGCATACCTCTTTACCTGCCTTTTATCCATCTAAAGGAAATGAAAGAATCTTTGAGACAACTGAGTTACTAGTCTATGAGAGAGTGCTGTGGATTCTCCTTTCTTTTTATGGACAAAAAGAGAGTAGATTATTTTGATTTAAGCCAAGCAAAGGAGTGACACTCCAAGAGATCCACTCACAGAGACTAGGAGTGTCTGAAGAAGGTGTGAATGGCACTGAATTGAAAGTTGGATATTTGCTTATGCAGTGGGTTTGAAATCAGGATGTGGAAAATGTGAGATGAGGGGGAAGAGTGTTGAGCATTAGGGAAGTCACACCTCCAGTGTTTAGTAGGTAAAGGACAATTCTCCAGTGGACCAGGTGGGCACTCTGACAGGGAACCAGGCTTCAGCCATATTGCTGGAAGCCAGAGGTCATGAACTATATTGCTGAGGGATGGGAAGTCAGGTGGATTGGGTGAAGTGTCTCTAAGTAGATTGTCTACATGGAAGAACTGAGTGTTCTCTGTGGGGCTTCCTGAAGAGTCTGCATATTCTCTTACATGTGTGATAGTGGGCCCTTGAACATCCATAACACAGAAAGCATCAGCAGTCAAGGAGGATGAGCAGCAGCACCAGCGAAGTCAGAGATCTTCTCCCCTTTCCTCCTATTTTCACCAAGGTTTCAAACCATGGAAAAGGGGTAACCCAAAAGAGGGATGGGGATGGGGGAGAGAAGCGGAAATGCTGACATTGTCACTCTCCAATTGCTGGCCAGTCCCAGCTAGGGAAGGATTACAGCATTAAACTGCATTTGAGGGTTAAGTTTTAAACTGTATTTAATATTACTAGACTGGGTTGTTTTATAATTGAAATTGACTGTGAAGCTTTCCATTCTGTCTGAAATGTCTTTAAAGGGAAGGCAAAGGAAACTTGATATAATTCATTGAGGAATAAAGTTTGGAGAGAAACAAAAATTCTTCTCATGGCTGTACTACATTGAGTTAGACCATTCAATATACCCATGAGGAACTGTATGCCCTTCTTCCTGATAATTTCTGTTTTCATCTTCTAACATAATCTTCTGAATTCAGATCACTTTAGTTCTGCTGGCACCAAGATCTCTCCCATTTCAGATAGCTGTTCCCTCTGCCTGTAAGGTTCTTTCCTGGATCTTCACAGCACTGGCTCCTGTCTTCCCTCAGCTGGAATATCCCTCCCTCAGAGAGATATTTCCTGACCATCTGTTTAATGTCGTGAGCCTCCCTTTGCAGTTAATTTGTCTGATTACCCTGTTTATTTCCCTCATGCTATTTATCACCATCGCTAATTATTTTACTTACTTGTTTACTTGCTTATTGGCATTGTATCTGTTTTACCTCTGTATGTCCTAGTACATGTTCTATAACCATTCAATAAACATGAATTAATGAATGAGTGAAACAAGCTTCAATAATTCAAGAGAACCTTAAGGTTATCTGTAAACAAGCAGAAAAAAAAAACCCAATTGCTATGTAACCCTCTTCTAAATGTAAACTGGTGGCTAATGACATAATTACTTGGGGCTCTTCCTTAAGGCTTTTCACTGTAGAGAAACAGATGTTTCCATCAACTCTGTTTTCCTTGTGACAAAATCATTCCCTTTAGAAAGCAAAATGTAATAATAATTTGTGTTTACTATGTATCAGGACATTTAAATATTTACTCATTTACTTCTACAAACTCTTTAAGGTCAGCATTGCCATTTTGTAGATTCAGAATCTAACCATTTTATAGAATTGGAATCTAAGGCTTCCAATGAATGTGTGACTAGTGATTTGTTCTGTTAGTACTGCATGCAAGCCTGTTTGGCTCCAAAGTCCATGGTCTCCCTGGAACATTATAGTACTTTCCATCTTAAAAAGCTCAAACCACTAGTGACATCATACATGTCATTACTGGTGACTTTATAAACTTGAGATGCCCCTAACTCACTGTTTATGACTTTGGCTACAGAATTAAGGGAATTAAGGGCTCATTATAACAAAGTCTTGGATTTGTTTATCTTGTTTTGCATGTATTGTTTTGACAGAACCTTAAAGCTCTAAAGAATATAAACTGTAGAATCATCTTTCACTGGTTGTCTAAGACAAGGATTGTCTGTGCAAGTGATTTACTGGGAAGTGTTTTCAGGACAAACTGTTAAGGGTGTGAGGGAGGTAGGGCAGAGCAAGGCAGAAGCCAAGCAAGGGGCTGGTTTCAGGCAAAGTCCTGGGGAGAGTGTAGTGAATTCCTGCAGAGTGGAAGATACATCTCAGAGTTGTCTTTACCTGAGTTAAGGAGATGGGCTTCCATATTCCCCTGCCAGTCCTGGACTGGAGGAAGGAATTAGGGAGGTACAGAGGTAAACTTCCAGGTGCTTCTGGCTCTCTGCTCTTGCAGACCAAGCTGTGCTAGGACTCAAAAGCACCTAGTGGAAGATGGTCCTGCATACATAACTTTGGAGATAAAAGCACATCAAAGCCTGAGGAAGGGTATGTGGGGATTGCAGAAGCGGTCCTGGGGAATTGGGGAAGCACTGATCAGTGCCCACTATATTGATCATAGCTGTCTCATTTTAAAGGAAAATTTAAAAAGTCCTCTTGTAAAATAAAAAATGGAAAGTTTATATTTGGTCATGATTGGGTTATTTAATTTAAGCTCCCAGGATAATTCTTCTCAGCTGGGTATTTTTAAATCAAGGTGGAGAGTGACATGGTGTTTGCCAAGTTCGCCTTCAGTGAAAATGGCATGTGGTTCTAGTTGAGGCCTGGAGTCATAAGAAACAAGGCATCAGAAAATGTATTGTCACTGATTTACACACACTGACTGCCCTCTGACTCTGTCTTCATTGTCTCTTCAGCCCTAAACCTCAGCACATTTATTGCTTCAGAGGCCAAATGTGCTTAAGGCAATCTGTGGGATGCCTTTCTTTCTGGCTGCTTCTTTACATGGAGAACCTTTGTAGTTCTTTCATCACCCCCGATTAGACTTCATTTCTGTTTTGCAGTTTTCTGATCCTCCCTAGCAATTCCTTCCTTTGACATGCTGGCAGAATTTGGCTCTCTTATTCTTCAGCTCTTTCTGTCTTTTGTCTCTCTGTGCGTGTTTAAATTACCATTGTGCCCTTATTTTTATTGAAAGAACTTAAAATGACAGCTCAGATAGTGCATCAACTGACTTTTATTTCTTTATGTTCCTTCCCAAATTCAATACTTTCATTTTTCCTTTTGTGTATAAATTGCTCTTTAATAACTTCAGTTTAATTTGCTTTCAATTTTTTTACAGCTGAAATTAATTTAACAGACGAGGAAAACCTAAAAGAAGTTCAAGTACAGTGGAATTCAATTCATGGTTATTTGTCAGGGTTGAATTCAATTTACAATTATTTCCCAGAGTGATTCCTTATCTCAGAAAAAAGGTAATAATAACATTCTAAATATTTTCATATGTATTTTACAAATTACTGACTTAAGCAATACATGCTAAATTTACTAATGATCCTTAATTTTGTGTGTCAGCTTGGTTGGCACATGGCTCCCAGATATTTGGTCATATGTTATTCTGGATGTTTCTGGAGGTGTTTTTGAATGAGACTAACATTTAAAGCAATGACTTTTAAGTACAGTAGACTACCCTACATAATGTGGGTGAGCCTCATCCAATCAGTTGAAGACCTTCATACACCAGACTGACCTCCCTTGAGCAAGAGGGTATTCTGCCAGCAAACTGCCTCTGAACTCAAACTGCAATTCTTTCCTGGGTTTCCAGACTGCTGGCCTACCTTTGGACTTGTCAAACCTCTACAGTCACATGAGCCAGTTTCTTAAAATCTCTATATCTATCTAATCTAACTATCCATCCATTTATCCACATCTTTTTATCATGTTGTTTCTATTTCTCTGGAGAACTCTGATTAATACATCTAGCTATTCTTTTTTTTATTTTTTATTTTTGAGACAGAGTCTTACTCCATCATCCAAGCTGGAGTGCAGTGGTATGTCGGCTTACTGCAACCTTCACTTGCTGGGTTCACATGATTCTCCTGCCTCAGCTGCCTAAGCAGTTGGGACTACAGGTACGTGCCACCACACCCAGCTCATTTTTGTATTTTTAGTAGAGACGGGGTTTTGCCATGTTGGCCAGGCTGGTCTTGAACTCCTGACCTGAGGTGATCCACCAGCCTTGGCCTCCCAAAGTGCTGGGATTACAGGTGAGTCACCATGGCCAGCCACATCTAGCTACTTTAAATAACTCTGTTTAAATCCTGTGCTTTCAAAATGGGAAAAATCTTTTAGGTGAAAGGGTTTAGTTACCAATGAAATTATTTCAGAAATCATAAATGATGAGGGTAGTCTATTTTTGATAATTATTGTAGTCCGAGTGCGTCCTCTAAAATGTGTTGAAAATGTAATCCAAGGCAATTGTGTTGGGAAGTGGGGCCTTTGGGAGGTGTTTAGGAGATGAGGGATCTACCCTCATGAATAGATTGTTGTCATAAAAGGGCTTGACAGAGGCATATTGGCCCTCTTGCCCTTCTACCTTCTGCCATGTGATGACAAGGTATTCTTCCCCTTTAGAGGACACAGCATTTAAGCTACCATCTTGTTAGCAGAGAGCAGTCGTTGCCAGATACCAGACCTTGATCCTTTACTTCCCAGCCTTCAGAACTGTGAGAAATAAATTTCATTTCTTTGTAACTTACTTAGTCTGTGGTATTTTGTTATAGCAGGTTAAATGGACTAAGACAGTGATCTACAAATAATTGTACACATTAAAGAAAAATGGTAGCAAAGGTCAGACACCACCATCCTTAGCCATTACTGTTGACTGAGTTTTATGCTTTATCACTTTTCAGCCCTCTCTGCAGAGAGCAGGCTATAGAGTGTCTGCCTTCTGAGAAAGGCTTTAATGTGTTTTTGTCAAATTTGAGTAATATACAGTCTTTTTTTGACAAAAATGTAAATATCCAATGTTAAACTATGATTTGTATTAGAATAATATTTAAATATAAACAAAATAGAAATAAACGCTTCTATTGGGTTCACTGATAGAGCCCAGCACCTAAATGGCATGTATTGCTATATTAATTCATTCACTGGGGAATGAATGAGTGGATGGATGAATAATTATAGTTCTTATAGAACTATAAAATTCAAAGAAAATTTCAATTTTAAATGTATAAAATCCAATAACTGAGATATTTTGGAATATTAATTTGATGTGTGATATTTTATGAAAATTAAATTTCTGCTTTCAGCCTGTGATACTATTATTACAGTTCCAAAATGTTTGGTTTTAGCATTTCTGTTAAAATCATATGATGACTCAATTCTTTCCCAGTTTTATTTTTCTCCTGAATTACTATAGCAAAATATATATTCACATATTGTCTTTTGGTCTTTAGTTTATATCGATGCATTATTTTAATATACATACATCCAGTGGTTTTGTGGCAAACATTTAACTACCAGCTCTTTGACAAAAACCAAGATTTGATAATATAAAGGATGTGTAGCACACATAATCTTTATTGTAAATGTGCTTATATATTCATTTTAGATGGGAACTCTAGAACCTCAGGGAATACATGTATGAATCCTAGGGCTCTTTGGCTTCTCACTGGGCCAATGCTGAGTTTTCCTCCAGAATGCAGAGGAGTGCTGTAAGGGGACTCACATGTGAATGTGATGCAGCAGGGTCTCCCTTTAATGCTGCTGCCAGGGCATCATCTGTGGAATTTAGAAGGGCCCAATAGTATCTTACACTTTGAAGCAGCTAGAAATCTCATTTAACACTCTTGTCGATAAGGAAACTCTTGAAAATTGAGAAGGCTGTGCCAAAAGCCAGGTGAAATTTAAAAATTGCTTCCTTCATAAATTATTATCCCAGTATGTCATTTTTAGGACAGATTCAGATATTTGTGCTGAGTTTTTTTCTTTCTTTTTTTTTCCCCCATTTATTTTATTGCATTTTAGGTTTCGGGGTACATGTGAAGAACATGCAAAATTGTTGCATAGGTACACACGTGGCAGTGTGATTTGCTGCCTTCCTCCCCATCACCTACATCTGGCATTTCTCCCCTTGCTATCTCTCCCCAGTTCCCCACCCCCCACCGTCCCTCCCCTATTTCCCCCCAACTGACCCCAGTGTGTAGTGCTCCCCTCCCTGTGTCCATGTGTTCTCATTGTTCAATACCCGCCTATGAGTGAGAACATGTGGTGTTTGATCTTCTGCTCTTCTGTCAGTTTGCTGAGAATGATGGTTTCTGAGTTTTTTTCTTACAAATTCTTTGAAATAGGGATCTAGGTTTCCAGATTAAAAAAAGTGATGGACATTCTTCTTGCAAAGAAAAGGAAGAAAATTGAAGTGAGATAAACTGTTTGCAATAGGGACAGATTTTAGGCAAGGGCTCCTCTCTACCTGGAAACTACCTATTTACAACATTTGATTCAGAATAGTATGATGTGTGGTATACTCTAGTGAAGATCTTTTTTTGGAAACAAGAAGGACCATACATTTTGTATGCAGTCTTGAGGTTGGGGATTTATATTCCTGCATCAGCACTTCAGAAGGTCTCTTAGCATCTTCAGGAATATTAGCCAATTTTTAAAATTATACTTTAAGTTCTGGGGTACATGTACATAACTTGCAGGATTGTTGCATAGGTACACACATGCCATGGTGATTTGCTACCTCCATCCCCCCATCACCTACATCAGGCATTTCTACCAATATTATCCCTCCCCAACCTCCCCCTGCTATCCCTCCCATAGCCCCCCACCCCCAACAGACCCCAATGTGTGATGTTCCCCTCCCAGTGTCCATATGTTCTCATTGTTCAACACCTACCTATGAGTGAGAACATGTGGTGTTTGGTTTTCTGTTCTTGTGTCAGTTTGCTGAGAATGATGGTTTCCAGATTCATCCATGTCCTGCAAAGGACATGAACTCATCCTTTTTATGGCTGCATAGTATTCCATGGTGTGTATGTGCCACATTTTCTTTATCTAGTGTATCATTGATGGGCATTTGGGTTGGTTTCAGGTCTTTGCTATTGTAAACAGTGCCACAATGAACATACGTGTGCATGTGTCTTTATAATAGATTTATAAACATTTGGGTATATACCCAGTAATGGGATTGCTGGGTCAAATAGTATTTCTATTTCTAGATCCTTGAGGAATTGCCACACTGTCTTTTACAATGTGAACTAATTTACACTCCCACCAACAGTGTAAAAGTGTTTCTATTTCTCTACATCCACTCCAGCACCTGTTGTCTCCAGATTTCTTAATGATCACCATTCTAACTAGCGTGAGGCCCACCCACATTATGTAGGGTAATCTACTGTACTTAAAAGTCATTGGTTTAAATGTTACTCTCATTCAAAAACCCCTCCCAAAACATCCAGAATAACATTTGACCAAATATCTGGGAGCCATGTGTCAACCAAGTTGACTCAAAAAATTAATGATATCTCAATGTAGTTTTGATTTTCATTTCTCTAATGACCAGTGATGATGAGCATTAACAGACAGAGAGCCAAATCATGAGCAAGCTCCCATTCGCAACTGCTACAAAGAGAATACAATACCTAGGAATACAACTAACAAAGGATGTGAAGGACCTCTTCAAGGAGAACTGCAAACCACTGCTCAAGGAAATAAGAGAGGACACAAACAGATGGAAAAGCATTCCATGCTCATGGTTAGGAAGAATCAATATTGTGAATATGGCCATACTGCCCAAAGTAATTTATAGATTCAGTGCTATCCCTGTCAAATTACCATTGACCTTCGCAGAACTGGAAAAAAACACCTTAAACTTCATATGGAAAAAAAAAAAAGCCCACATAGTCAAGACAATCCTAAGCAAAAAGAACAAAGCTGAAGGCATCATACTACCTGATGTCAGACTATACTACAGGGCTACAGTAATCAAAAAAGCATGGTACTGGTACCAAAACAGAGATATAGACCAATGGAACAGAACAGAGGCCTTGGAAGTAATGCCACACATCTACAACCATCTGATCTTTGACAAACCTCACGAAAACAAGCAATGGGGAAAGGATTCTCTGTTTAATAAATGGTGTTGGGAAAACTGGCTACCCTTGTGCAGAAAGCTGAAATGGGACTCCTTCTTTACACCTTACACAAAAATTAACTCCAGATGGGTTAAAGATTTAAACATAGGACCTAACACCATAAAAACCCCAGAAGAAAACCTAGGGAACACGATTCATGACATAGGCATAGGCAAGGACTTTATGACTAAAACATCAAAAGCAATGGGAACAAAAGCCAAAAAAGACAAATGGGATCTAATTAAACTTAAGAGCTTCTGCACAGCAAAAGAAACAATCATTAGAGTGAACCAGCAACCAACAGAATGGGAAAAAATGTTTGCAAGCTGCTCATCTGACAAAGGGCTAATATCCAGAATCTAAAAGAACTAAAGCAGATTTACAAGAAAAGTGGGTGAAGGATATGAACAGACACTTTTCAAAAGAAGACATTTATGTAGCCAACAAACATACATTACTCAATTTTAAAATGATATTTTGTATTAATTTTTATTTATATATATTAGTATGTCAAATTTAGAGAAAAAGGTTTCAAACTTACCAAATCAAATCAGTGCCCAGTTAGGGTTACAAGAAGGGTGGAACCTGCTGTCTCTGCCTTGATCACTTTTTGCTCAGATGTCTCTTATGGCTAATTTCTTTACCTCCTTCAGGTTTTTGCTCTAATGTAGCTTTCTTATTGAGACTTCTCTGCTGCATTAATCCGTTTTCCTTCTGCTGATACATACCTGAGACTGGGCAATTTAACAAAAGAAAGAGATTTATTGGACTTACAGTTCCATGGGTCTGGGGAGACCTCACAATCATGGTGGAAGGTAAGGAGGAGCTGGTCACATCTTTCATGGATGGTGGCAGGCAAAAAGAGAGCTTGTGCAGGGGAACCCCACCTTATAAAGCTGTCAGATCTTGTGAGACTTACCCACTGTCATGAGAACAGTATGGAAAAAACCTACCCCCATGATTCAATTCCCTCCCACCAGGTCCCTCCCACAACATGTGGGAATTCCAGATGAGATTTGGGTGGGGACACAGCGAAACCATATCATTCCACCTCTGGCCCTTCCCAAATTTTATATCCTCACTTCAAAACCAATCATACCTTCCCAACGGTCCTCCGAAGTCTTAACTCATTTCAGCATTAACTCAAAAGTCCACAGTCCAAACTGTCATCCAAGACAAGGCAAGTCTCTTCCACCTGTGATCCTGTAAAATCAAAAGCAGGCTAGTTACTTCCTAGATACATTTGGGGTACAGGTGTCATGCAAGTACAGCCATTCCAAATGGGAGAAATTGGCCAACACAAAGGGGATACAGGGCCCATGCAAATCCAAAATCCAGTTGGGCAGTCAAATCTTAAATCTCCAAAATTATCTCCTTTGACTCCATGTCTTACATCCAGGTCGCACTGATGCAAGAGGTGGGTTCCCATGGTCTTGAACAGCTCCACCCCTGTGGCTTTGGAGGGTACAGCCTCCCTTTCATCGTCTGGTGTTGCTTTCACGGGCTGGTGTTGAGTGTCTTTGGCTTTTCCATGTACATGGTGCAAGCCGTTGGTGGATCTATCATTCTGGAGTCTGGAGGATGGTGGCCTTCTTCTCACAGCTCTGCCAGGCATTGCCCCAGTAGGGACTCTGTGTGGGGGCTGTCATCCCACATTTTCCTTCCATATTTCCCTAGCAGAGATTCTTCATCAGGATGCTGCCCCTTTAGCAAACTTCTTCCTGGACGTCCAGGCATTTCCATACATCCTCTGATATCTAGGCAGAGGTTCCCAAACCTCAGTTCTTGACTTCTGTGCACTCACAGACTCAACACCACCTGGAAGATGCCAAGTTTGTGGCTTGCACTCTCTGAAGCGATGGTCTGAGCTCTACTTTGGCCCCTTTCAGCCACAGCTGGAGCTGCTGGGGCACAGGGCACCAAGACCCTAGGCTTCACACAGCATGGCGACCCTGGGACCAGCCCAGGAGCCCACTTTTTTCTCCTAGACCTCCAGGCCTATGATGGGAGAGACTGCCATTAAGACCTATCACATGTCCTGGAGACATTTTCCCCATTGTCTTGGGGAGTAACATTCGGCTCTTTGTTACTTATGCAAATTTCTGTAGCCAGCTTGAATTTTCCCTCAGAAAATGGGCTTTTCTTTTCTATCTCATTGTCAGGCTGAAAATTTTCTGAACTTTTAGGCTCTGCTTCCCTTATAAAACTGAATTCCTTTAACAGCACCCAAGTCACCTCTTGAATGCTTGCTGCTTAGGAATTTCTTCCACCAGACACCCTAAATCATCTCTCTCAAGTTCAAAGTTCCACAAATCTCTAAGGCAAGGGCAAAATACTGCCAGTCTCTTTTGGTCAAAGCCATTCAACAAATCTCTAGGGAATTTAAAATTTTCCCACAATTTTCCTGTCTTCTTCTGAGACCTCCTAACTGTTCCAGCCTCTGCCTGTTACCAAGATCTAAGGTTGCTTCCACATTTCTGGGCACCTTTTCAGCAGCACCCCATTCTGCTGATACCAATTTACTTGTTATTCCATTTTCACACTGCTGATGAAGACATATTGGCAATTTTATTTAAAAAAAGAGGTTTATTGGACTTATAGTTCCACATGGCTGGGGAGGACTCACAATCATGGTGGAAGGCAAGGAGGCATGGAAGCAGGCAAAAAGAGAGCTTCTGCAGGAAAAACTTTGCTGTATAAAGCCATCAGCTCTTGTGATACTTATTCACTATTATGAGAACAGTAACCCTGCGAGGAGATAGCTTAGTCACAGTCTGCCAGCAGAGGTGTTGCCGAACTGCCATGGGTTCTACCCAGCTGCTGTGTGAACTTCCTTGCAGTTTTCTTTATAGGGTTATAGTTATAACTGCCTCAGTAATGGCTGTCTGCCTTAGTAATGGCAGACTGTCTCTGTAATGGTGGACTGCCTTGGTGATGGCAGACACCCTTCCCCCGACAGAACTGGACCATCCAGGGTCCAGCTGTGTTTGCTTTGAAACTCTCAGTCCAGAGCGTTTCACATTGCTGGTCTTTGCAGGGCTTGGGCCGGCCAAGCAGATCACCTGGCTCCCTGTTTTACCCCCTTTTTTCTCAGCTGAACGGGTGATTCTGTCTCCCAGGCATTCCAGTCACCAGTTGATACGTTGCCCGATTTGTGTGAGTTTTTGTGCGGAGACCCACTTCCCTGGCTGAAATAGCTGCGCTGCAGACTCGTGGTGCTTTTTTTTTGCCTGGGAATCTCCTGTTCTGTGGGCAGTAAAAATTTGTTTGGAAACGTACTGATCACTCGCCCTCTGCATTTTTGCTGGGAACTGCAATCCAGAGCTCTTCCTATTTGGCCATCTTGGATCGTCCTTAAAATACATTTATTATTATTTTTTACAGTTCTCTTGGTTGCTTCGGCTCAGTTGAGTGATTCTCATCTCAGTTCTCTTGTGGCTATAGTCAGATGGCTATTGGGCCTGGGGTCAGTCATCTGAAGGCCCAAGTGGGCTAATAGGCAAGAAGGCCTCTTTATTCACATTTGTGGAGCCTCATTTGGGATGACTTGAACTGATGGGACTACTCAGGCATATTTCTCTTTCTGTGTGTCCTCTCTACATGGCTAGTTTGTGCTTCCTTATAGCCTGGAGATCTCAGGATAGTTAGACTTCTTACATGATAGCTAGCTTCCCTCAGAACAATTGTTCCAAGGAGTAGCGTGCAAAGACTCTAATATACTGGACCTGGACGTCCCGCAACATCATTTCAGTTTCATTCTGTTGGTTAAACAGGGAGAGACAGGAGGGGACTACATAACGATGTGAACAATGCAAGAAATGGCTCATTTAGGGGCCATATTTGGAGATGGGCTACCAAGGAAGGACATGGGTTTCTCATTATATTTTAGCAGGTTGGGATTAGAACTAATGTCAAATTAAAATGGAGATTTAGTAAAAAACAAGCCACAAAGTAATTGGATAGGGGTATTTAACCTTGTAATGCTACTTATAGAGGGACTTCCCATAGTCCTCGAAATGATTTTGTGTTCCCATTTGGTCCACACAAGGTGTTTCCAGGGAATTATGAAATCTAGATCCAAGAATCTATCTAGACATTTCAGACCTGTAAATAAACATACATATTTTTAGTTTCCTCTTAACACTTTGTAGATGAGGAAAATAGGGTTCAGGGGAGTTAGGGTAATATGTTCAAGGTAATTAGTATAAGCAGTTTTTAGCAGGACAAGAAATAGGACTCAGGATTCTTTCAGTGTTCTTTCCCTTGTTTTATTTTATTATAAATCAGCTGCAGTGAGTAGTAGTGCATCTACTCTAGAAAGATGTTTGTATTCATGTAAGTTAAGTAATACTGGAAGTGGTGTAGGTGGTAACTTTTATTACTTAGTAAGTAGGGTATAAGTGTAATCCTTTTTTGTAAACTATTTGCAATGTTTTTTATTTTTTATTTATTTATTTTTTCTTGAGACGGAGTTTCGCTCCTGTTACCCAGGCTGGAGTGCAATGGTGCGATCTCGGCTCACCGCAACCTCCGCCTCCCGGGTTCAGGGAATTCTCCTGCCCCAGCCTCCCGAGTCGCTGGGATTACAGGCACGCGCCACCATGCCCAGCTAATTTTTTGTATTTTTAGTAGAGACGGGGTTTCACCATGTTGACCAGGATGGTCTCGATCTCTTGACCTCGTGATCCACCCGCCTCAGCCTCCCACAGTGCTGGGATTACAGGCTTGAGCCACCGCGCCCGGCTTGCAATGTTTTTTAATGACCTATCCCTTAGAAATACTATTGGCATTGCTTCATTTCACTTGGTAATATGTTTCTGGGAATAAAATAAAGTTTTAACATATGTTTTGTGGTTGAAAAACCAGGATCAGCTTGTTTCACCAAACTGAGTCTACAAGCTGGCTTGGAATAATTTTTGGGTCCCAGTTTATGGTCCACCACAGAGTGGCGAGTGTTGAAACTGCCAAAGAAACAGGGATGTGTTTTACACGGGATGAGAAATAATTGGAACATACTTGGCATGATACTTCTAAGAAATCTATTCTGGTTTTTGGAATACAGATATATTAATTTCTTCTAAAACTTTCCTAGGAGATATGATGCAGATGTTATGGAGGGTGGGTGGGCCCTAAGTGAGTTACATGGCATTCATGGAGTTCAGATGCTATTCATTGGCATATCCCAGATTCGGAGCTTGAAGTCGAACTGATCTATTGAGTTCAACTACTCATCAGGAATTCTGTTGGTCTGGGAGGAGAAAAACCTGGATGATTACCAGAAGCAGCTGTGGGCCAGATGGAACTGGCAATGCTTGCTGCAGCCTAATTCCTAGGGACTTCTGTGCTCAAGAAGAAAGGCATATGTATGCTTTGTACTACTCCTGAATCCACCCAAGACCAAGCAAATTCCACCCTTCATTCTCTTCTCTGTTCTATGTCTTCTTCCTCTCAAATTTCACTCTGTTAGTGCCAACTTAAGAGTTCCTTCACAGCTTTCCCTGGCAACTCCATCCTGCACTCTGAAATCTATTTCACCTGGTAGATTTTTTTTCAAAACAGCATCAAAAGTGAATGTATTTAATCATACTCAGCTCATAATAGAGCAAATTGGTGAATAGATTAATAATTCATGCTTCAGCATTAACTGGCAGCAGAGAAAGTTGGTCACAGGAAGGCAGAAGGACCTTGTTTTCTAAGAGGAAGAAATGAGGGGCTCCATAATCATTTGGCATCTGGTTGATGTTGTATCTATAATTAGAAATCTTCTAGATTCCTTGTTTAAGGTTTCAGTCAACTGTGGCCACAATGTAACACTTGTTTTGGGTTACTCTCTGTACTAAGCAGTTATCTGCATAGGTTCCTTTGTGTGTGCATGGTAATCTTAAGTCCTTGGCGATCCTTAGAGCCATGCAATACTTCTGCCCCCATTTCCCAATTTTAGCCATTACACAGTCAGTTATAGAAGGGATACACTTAACTGTGCTAAGTCTAGTTTGTCTTTAATGGAAAAGTTGATAAAGATGATATCAACTAGGATGTGTTAAGGTGGGCCCAGCTGTGTATTACATTGTAAGAATGAGCAAGAAGAGGTTTGGGAACTTCTCTTTTCTTCAGTGTGCTGGTATCTTTCTTTTCTTTCTTTTTAGGTTTTAATCTATCCTTTTCTTTAAGCCTCTGATCTCTGAGACTAAGCATTCACCTTATGGTTGCATAATTCCTTGCTATTTTTTGCTTTCCCATGTGCATGCCATACTCTTATTTCTTTCACAACCCTTGCCTGTTAGATTGTTTAGAAAAATGTTTGGAATAACTTTTCTCTTTGGGTTAATAGTTGCTCTACATCAGTGGTTAAACTTAGTGGCTGTGTGTTAGAATCATTTGGGGAGCTTGCAAAAATCCTTATATCCAGACTATGGCTCAAATCAATGAAATCATAATCTCTGAAGGTGAGACTCATCCACTTGCATCTTTAAAAAAAAGTAACTCCTTAGGTGATTTCAATGTTTAGCTAATTTGTATGCTACTGTGTAAACAGTGTAATTCCCAAAAGGGAAGGGATGGAAGTTAAACTCTTTTTTTTTATATGCTTCATGGTGCTTAGCACAGGCTTGGTCACAGAATGGTGATTCACAAGCCTTAGTGCTTGGTTAATTGCTGGGAGAGCCCAGTGCTCACAGGTGTGATAACTCAGGTAATTGGTTGCCATACTTCTTTAGCAGTCTAGAGAGGCAATGATCAAGGTGTTAAGATGTAGGCTTTGGATTGAAATCTGGGTTAATCCTGGCTGTACCACTAAGTAGTGATATGACCCTGGGCAAGTTAATTGAACTCTTTCTGCTTTAGCTTGGACATCTGCAAAGTGGTGAAAAGTATAATGTTTACCTCACAAAATCCTTTGTGGATGAATTTTTAAAAATTGTGGTAAAAAACATAAAATGTCAATTGACAAATTTTTAATTGTATAGGACAATACTGTTAACTGTATGGATACTGTTGTACAGCAGATCTCTAGAATGTTTTTCATTTTTGCATGCTGAAACTCATACCCATAGCACAGCAACTCCCCCATTTTCTTTTCCTCTCAGCCTCTGGCAATCATCATTCCAGTTTTTACTTCTGTGAGTTTGACAATTTTAAATACCTCATGTAAGTAGAATCATTAGTATTTGTCCTTCTGTGACTGGCTTATTTCACTTAGCATGACATTCTCAACGTTTATCCATGCTTTGCCATATGACAGGATTTTCTTCTATCTAAAAGGTTAAATAATATTCTATTATATATCTATACCGTCTTTGCTTTATTCATTCATCAATTGTCAATGCACAGATTGTTTCTATATCTTTCTTACTGTGAGTAATGCTACAATGAACATGGGAGCTCAGATATCTCTTGCTGCCTTCAAAATTTTCTCTTTGTCATTGATTTTTGATGGTTTGATTATAATGTGTCTCAGGGTTATCTTCTTTGGGTTCATCCATGTTGGACTCTGTTGGGCTTTGTGAATCTATGTGTCCATTTCCTTTCTCAGATTTGGATAATTTTTGGCCATTATTTATTCTACTTCTTTCTTTCTCTGTTTTCCTTCTGAGACCTCACAATGTGTTTATTGGTGTGCTCACAAGTGTCCCATAGTCCTTGGCTTTATTCCCTCTTCTTCATTCATTTTTCTTTTTTTTCCTCTGATAGGATAATTTTAAATGACTTGTCTTTGAGTTCACTGGTTATTCTGCTTTGAATCGCTGTAGTGAGTTTTTAAAGTCAGTTAATTTATTCTTCAGCTCCAAATTTTTATGTTTGTTACTTTGTAGTATTTTCTATCTCTTTGCTCTTTTCCTGAGCTCATGGGGCATCCTTATGAAGATAATTTTAAATTCTTTGATAATTCATATATCTGTGTTTCATTGAAGTTGGTTTCTAGAGATTTATTTTATTCCTTTGGTTAGGCTGTGTTTCCCTCTGTCTTCAGATGCCTTATTTTGTGTTTGGATGCACGCATTTGAAAAACAGCTACCTCTCCCAGTCCTTACCTGCTTCATACAGAGACCTTCACAAATCATCCCAGCTAGTGATTCAGGTGACCTCTCAAAGTTTTTTGGTGATGTGTCTTCTCTGGATTTGTACATGTAAATTCCCAATTTCCTTTCCTTTTTCTGAAGCTCATTATCTCTTCCTCCCTCTGGTGTTTGTCTGGAGTACTGCAGGTTCTCTGAAGCTGCCATTGGCCGCTCAGGTTTTGTTCTCAGTGGCACCAATAGCACTCTGAGCCAGGTTAAGCAGAAATTCATTTATTAGGCAGATGCTGGAGAAGCTGGATCATTGGACACATTCCTTTCCCTGAGAGAAAAGCCACATTAGCCTCTGTCTTCTGCACCATAGGTCCTTAGGGTAGCAGTAAGCTATTCAGCTCTGTTTTGTTCTCAGTGATTCCCAGGCATCTAAAATATGCTGCATCCCACAAGTACCCAAAATGAATAAAACAGAAACCAGGCCCTCAGGCAGCCCTCTGAAAAGCTGGAAATGTAGAGTAGAGACAGCAACTCTTTTCCTCCCCAGCAAGAATTCAGGAGTTGGGAGTTTTCTCCCACTTGTGCTGTGCTGAACTGGGGGTAGAGGAGAATGGCGAGTGAGTGTGTGATAATTCTTACCATCTTTGTTCTTAGTGGCTCCCAACTTGGTGCCATTTCTTGTCCATGCTTATATTCATGTAAGACAGAAACCAGTCCCTTGGGTAGTCCCACAAAACATCTGACTATTAAGCCTATGCTCCAGTCTTCTCTTTCGCTCTCCAGGAAGAAGCTGGGAGTTGGGGATTACCACATGATCACTCTGGGCTATTCTGGGAATATGGGCTCTGGTGAGTGAGTGCCACAAATTTTCCTGTTGGTCAATGTGACTGGTTTCATGCTTTCTCAGGGTGCAGGAGCATCTGATCTAGTTTCTGTATTTTTCATAGAGGGATCTAGTTCATGTATTGTTGTTGAATCATTGCCTGTAGGGGGGAAGAATGGTTTGGAGCTTCCTATTGTGCCATATTGCTGATGTCATCCCACAGGGAGGAGTGTTAATGCATAAATGACATAGAAAAGTTCCTAGGATTTAATAAGCATTCAAAAAATCTTAGCTACTTCTATTCTTCTGCCTTATGGAGGCTGAATTTTTTCTTATATTCCCTATTACTTATGTTCCTTTGAAAATTGATAAAATAATGTAATGAGAATTACAGTGTTAATAAAAAATTCTGCTATGTTGAATACAACTTCAAAAGAGAAAACAGAACTAAAATGAAACCGTATTTGTTTTTTTTGAATCACTGACATACTAGTCAATGTAATTACTGGCTTTTTAAAGATTGGCGTGAGAAGCATTGATTGGCAGGAAGTAAATATCAATGCTGCTTTACGACAGTTTCTGAACAGCAAAACTACTGTGATCCAGAAGGAATTAGACTAACAAAACTCATAAGACAAATAAATAATAGCATTAAACCAACAGAGTCAGTTCTTTTCTTTTTTCTTTTTTTTTTGAGATGGAGTCTCTCTCTGTCACAGGCTGGAGTGCAGTGGCATGATCTCAGCTCACTGCAACCTCTGCCTCACGGGTTCAAGCACTTCTTGTGCCTCAGCCTCCTGAGTAGCTGGGACTACAGGCCACCATCCCAGCTAATTTTTTATTTTTAGTAGACATGGAGTTTTACCATTTTGGTCAGGCTGGTCTCAAACTCCTGACCTCAGGTGATCTGCCTGCCTTAGCCTCCCAAAGTGCTGGGATTACAGGCATGAGCCACCACACCCAGACTAGAGTCAATTCTTATTGATGTCACTTAAAATGCCATTGGATTTCTATGAGAAGACAGGCACTACTTGGTTTCAAGTCTTTGTTTAGAAAGGGTTTGTAGATGGCAATAGTGGGTATATATATTCATATTTCTCTGTGGATATAATATATGTCATCATAGCAATTTCTAAAGTATCACTATTGTTAAGACACTATATCTGAACTGGAGTAGTTTTAAGAGTAATAAGGGGCCAGGATAATAGGTCTGGAGCATCCCAGAACCTATAGTCACCCTGAATATGATCATCAAGAAACATCAAATTCATTTGTGGTAGAAGGCAGATGTTAAACCCTATGAGATTGCTCCTCTCTTGGCTCTCATCTGAAGGCTTCTTCATTTTGGCTGTTTTCCCATGTGTCTGGATATTTCTATACATCTGGCAGTTGCTGATTGCCTAAGGGTATAGGTAAGCACAGTTTTTGCTTTTGGGCATGGGTTAAAAAAAGATTATAGCAGTGATGTGGAGTTAAAATTAAATATAGTTTTCTCTGAAGGAAAATAAATATTACACAAAGTATGTTCTTACCTTCAACTGTAATAAAGAATGTGTTAGCTATGTGTATGTCTATATTTCTATTTCTATCTGATATTCTATTTTTCCTCTTTGTCCAATATGGTTTGGCTGTGTCCCCTCCCAAATCTCAACTTGAATTGTATATCCCAGAATTCTCACCTGTTGTGGAAGGGACCCAGGGGGAGGTAATTGAAGCACAGGAGCCGGTCTTTCCTGTGCTATTCTTGGGTTACTGAGTAAGCCTCATGAGATCAGATGGACATATCAGGGGTTTCCACTTTGCTTCTTCCACATTCTCCTCTTGCTGCTGCCAAATAAGAAGTACCTTTTGCCTCTTGCCATGATTCTGAGGCCTCCCCAGCCATGTGTCTCTGTAAGTCCAATTAAACCTCTTTATCAGCAGCATGAAAATGAACTAATACATGGTCCAAACGTATTGGGATTTCTGCTTGAGGCCTGCACTCTCTCACTAATTAGAAAGAACTATTTGGTGATAATCTAAAGAGAAATCAAAAGTGAACAACACAGTAAGGGGAAAGACCACGTTAGTGGCTTTTTCCCCTAAATTTTTCTGTGATGTAATGTTGATAGCACTTAATCACTTTAAAAATTGTTTCAAAATCTTCCTGGAGCCTCTTAGGATGCTTTTGTTTAAAACTAGTAGCTTCTGGAACATTTGTCGTGGTTCAGCTCTCCTGGGTTCCTATGTGTACTGCAGAGCTTGAGAAATATGTCAATACTTTCCTTAAGTCAGAAATTAGTTTAGCTTCTTGAAGTCACAGACCAGCTGTACTATTGTAGTTTTATGAGATTGTAACTTCTCTGCATGGTTTATGCTCCTGTTTTTAATTTTTTGAGAAGAGATTCTCTGGTTGCTGTTATTCCACACCTCACATGCTAAGTTCTGCTTTTCCTTCTTCATTGTTTAAAACAGGGTGATGTTTTTCTACATTACACAAGTGGCCTTGAAATGGAGACACTGATCTCAGGGGTTTAAGTCCTGTGCATTTGCTCCTGTTAAAACCAAGAAATCTAGTCATGGAATGTGTTGGCTTACTGAAAGTTCCCTGGGGCTTTTGACTATGCTGCTTTGAATTTCCTGCATTCTTTCTTTTTAAACTCTGCGTGTGTGTGTGTGTGTGTGTGTGTGTGTGTGTGTGTGTGTGTGTGTTTCTGTTGTGCACCTTGAACATAGTAGCATCAAGGCAACATTTTTGGAGAGAACAATGCAAAGAATATACTTCTCTAGAAAAAGGAAGTCTAGATAAAATGGTCTTTCTGGGTTTCCAGATGTATAGTGTGTTATATTTTTTGTTTGTTGAAAATTTTTGCTTCCTAATAGATTACCTCTAAAATATTTTATATAAAAGAAGCTGCAGCAAGGGCATTAAAAAATCTCACATCTGTATGGAGTTATTTTTGGGGAAACCAACTGAAAGGCAGAATTATAATTAAATAACCTTTGAATAATTCTTAACATTCTAGGTTAATATAAATCTGGTTTCCTCTATATCCAGCAGTTTGAATGTTTTGTATCAAGTAAAGGCAATGTGAAAGAATGATTAGCTTTTGATTATGCTGAACTTTTGGATATGCAACGCTCTTTTAGGTCCAGAGAAGTAGTATGGCAAAGTGGTGAAGATTCTTGGCCAGATCTGGACATTTCCAGGTTTGAATTCCTAGACCTGCTCTTACTGGGACTACCTTGGACATGTTACCTAGATTTTCTGGGTCACAGTTCTCTCATTTGTACAGATAATGATACCTTATTGACATGGTTGTTGTGAGGGTTAAATGAAATAGAAGCATAAAGCCATTAACTGAGACATTAAAGTATTCAATAAGCAAAAGACATGTTTTCTCATTTATGACACCAATGAGTACAGGGGTGCAGTCTGACCTTACAGTACTACTCAGCTCATTTTTATTCTGCTGCTTTTACTTTCCCAGTGTTAGGAAAAGCAAACCTTCCTACCACGATTCAAATGAAATCTCTTGAAAGCGTGAGGATCATTTAAATCACTAACCTATGTTGCTAATTTCCAATACTTGCTCATAATGTTTCTACCCTTCAAATAGTGGGGATACCATCATAGGGTCTTTGTTAAATAAAGTACCTCCTTCCAAAAAAACCTCACTAAAACTGCAGACAAATAGATTTGGATAAATCAACATAATACCTATTTTTATTACCAAAGGAGCTTACACATTTCTTTTCAGTATCTTTAAAACTCATATTAAGTGTATTGCAACACTGTTTTATTAAAACTATTATTTAATTAATTTTGTTCAACTCTATAATGATAATAGCTAGCATAGGATGCTATGTGTTGGGCATTGTACTAGGTGCTCCATGAGGACTGGGGTTTCACAACTATATTCCTTGTTATATCACCCAATTAATGAGTGAGAAAATGAAATTTTAAAGAGATCAAAAAAACTGCCAGCAAAAGGCAGAATTGGCATCTGGGAACTTGACCTTGAAATGTTCACTGTGCTAAGGCCTCTCTACAAGTTTGCCTAGACAATAAGATTTAGGGTGACCACTTACCTGCTTTCAATCTGGGAGTCTAGAATTTTAGTAGTTGTGGCTATGCAGAGAGTGCCTACCTGACCAGTCCCCCATAAAAATCTTGAGATCTGAGTCCTACAATGGCATTACTGGCATAAACATTATACATGTGTTGCTATATTTTGTGTTGGAGGGGCAGTGACCTCTGTGTGGCTCTTTCTGGGAGACCATAGGAAGCTTTCATGTGAATGCCACCAGACTGTGTCTGCTGTGTTCTATCCCTTGTCGATCTGGCTGTGTAGCCTTGCTATGTTGTTCTAAAAAATCTTTGCCATAAGTGCAAATGTACACTGACATCCATCAGTTCTTCTAGGGAGGTGCCAAATGTGTGGTTGGTTTTAGAATTGCTGAAACAAGTGCTAGTCAAAGTGCTGACATAGGTGTGGACATGAATACTGAGAGAACAAATTATCCATCAGTTTGGAACTTTCTTTACTCGTCTTCCTATAAATTGCAAATGGTATTAGCTTGTAAGGCTGAAGTTACAGCCCTTCTAGAAGCCTCAGCTCCAAAACCCCATCTTGGGTCATTATATGGAGCATAATATGCATTTGTAAACTATATGCATACAGACATACAGTGGTTAAAAAGAGGCCAATATGTCCAATATCTGTCTTTGTGTGTGTGTGTCCTGTGTTTTTATTGTTTTGCAGCTGAATGCCAAACATGGAATAGAATTACAAATATTCAGTTGTGCAAAAGTGAATATAGGGCTAAGTATAAACAGGAGACATGAATTTTTAAAATAAATGCTTAAATATGACTTGAGTTCTATAAACATCTGGAATGTAGCTCTGTGTAGCTGAGCTGTTTCATCTGTGGGCCCATGATGATGATCATGATCCCTCCTCACATACAATAATCAATGCATGGGATCAGGATGCCAATGGCTAAATATGATCATAATGAACCCCTTTCTAGATATTTTCCTATTCCTCTACACACATTTGTTTGTCTTCTTAAGATTTTAGATGTTTTTATTTTCTTCTTTGAATTTTCCCCTTGCTTTTTAAGCAATATACAGTGTGTCTATATTATTCTTATAATAAAGAAACCTGACATTTATAATCAGTATTACAACATTTTGAATATGCCAATAATATGGTTTGGCTCTGTGTCCCCATCCAAATCTCACCTTAAATTGTAATCCCCACATGTCAAAAGAGGGCCTTTTCATTCCCTTTTGGAATGGAAGCATTTATTCAATGTCTGCATCTCCTTTTTATCTTGGAAGTAATTAACATGCTTTTGATATTACAAGGCAGAAAGGACTTGTCTTTTCTTAGATGAGACGCTGGATTTGAACTTTTGGATTAATGCTGGAATGTGTTAAGACTTTGGGAAACTGTTGGGAAGGTATGGTGTGTTTTGAAATGTGAGGACATGAGATTTGGGAGGGAATATGAGTGGAATGCTATGGGTGGAATGCTATGGGGAGAGGTGATTGGACCATGGGAGTATATTTTCCCCCATGCTGTTCTCATGATAAGGAGTGAGTTTTCATAAGGTTGTTTTATAAGTGGCATTTTGCCCCTGCTCTAGAAATCTATGAAACTTGGAACTTCAGAGAGAGATGATCTGAAATTGAAACATGTTTAAAAGGGAAGCAGAATATAAATGTTTGGAAAATTTGCAGTGTGACTATGCAGTAGAAAAGAAAACCTCATTTTCAAGCCAGCTACAGAAATTTGCATAAATAATGAGGAGCCGAATGTTAATCGCCAAGACAATGGAGAAAATGTCTCCAATGCATGTCAGAGACCTTCACAGCCGCCCCTCCATGGGTGGAATGCTATGGTTTGGCTCTGTGTCCCCACCCAAATCTCATCTTGAATTGTAATCCCCACATGTCAAGGGAGGGACTTGGCAGGAGGTGATTGAATCATGGGGGTGGTTTCCCCCATGCTGTTCTCATGATAGGGAGTGAGTTGATGGTTTTGTAAAGGGCTGTTCCCCCTTCGCTTTCTCTTCTCTCTCCTACTGCCTTGTGAAGAAGGTGCCTGTTTCACCTTCTGCCATGGTTTTAAGTTTCCTGAGGCCTCCCAAGCTATGCCTGACTGTGAGTCAATTAAAACACTTTTCTTTGTAAATTACCTAGTCTTGAGTAGTAACTTTATAGCAATGTGAAAACAGACTAATACAACCAGAAATCACAATTAATTTGTACACATCCACAAGATTATGAGGGGGTAAACAATAACAAATACTGTCTCTGAGTAATAAAATTGTAAAACGCTGCTCTCACTTGCTAGTTTTTTATTTTTCACAATTTCTCATAGCAAACATTACTTTCTTAATGAGGTAATATATTAATGTTTATTACCTATTTTGAAATTTTGAAATATGCTGGGATCTTGAGAAGGTCAAGCCCATTCATCAAAATATTTCTTTTTGGGAAGAAGTTTACAAGACCTTATATTCAAGAACATTTAGGTGTTAGAGTCATGAAAAAGGTTAGGGTGAACTCCTGAGCCCCACTGAGGAGGTAGCAAAGAATGTTCACACTACAGCATGTGAATATCCAAGTGCTTTTTTTAGTGTAGTAGGATTAATTTTATTGATGAGGCATCAAAATCAAGCTATTTGGTAAACACACAAGCACTTCTGATCATTAATAAACTACTTTTATTTTGTAGAATTTTATATTAGAGGCAACTTTAAGAAATATTTGTTTTAGTATTTTTTTCCAAATTGGGAGGCTTAAGCCTAAATAAATAAAGTGATTTTTCCTGAGCAGTAATGAAGGAGTGGCAAAATAGGGGTAGAAGTCCATCTGCTTAGGTTCTGGGTCAGTACTCCATGGGCTGTGTTTATGCTTAAAGTGACATTTTTCACTAATTAAATGTCAGGTTCTGCCTTAGCTATCTTTTCTAGGCATTACAAACCAAGCACAGTAAAGTAATTCTGCTTGCTTCTAGTTGCTCAAAGAAATTAGGCTAAACATTCTGGATTAACTTTACTGTTTTTGTAAGACTACCCAAGAGACATTGTAAGAGACCATGCAAGAAACATTTCAAGTATGAAAATGCTAAAGCTGAGCATCTAGAGAAAGTAGGATTGGAAAGTGAGTCTGAGAAAGAATTAATAGATTTTAGAGAGTAGATCAAATCATCAGTCAGGCAACTGTTTAATGAGTTGTTGGAGTCAAGCTTAGTGAGCATGTTCCCTGTGGACCCTCAGTTATTTCCAGTAGTTCTGGGATT
Organism: Sapajus apella; assembly: GCF_009761245.1. Taxonomy (NCBI): domain Eukaryota; kingdom Metazoa; phylum Chordata; class Mammalia; order Primates; family Cebidae; genus Sapajus; species Sapajus apella. Next base: position 9,874,803 of record NW_022436941.1, read on the forward strand.
GGCTTTACAGGTACTCCATTTCCAAGACTATTTCTTTTCTTTTTGCACAGTGAGAGCTACCAATGCTAAAGCAATTGACAGTGTTTCATGGAAAAAATAAAAGCTCTCTGTTGTAGTGGGATTAATGGTAAATTATTTTGAATGATTTGTAAAATTACAAATGAATCTGAAAAAACATTATTTGACTTTTCCTTTTGAGTAAATATTAAATGAGTTACACTACATCTATCTCTACCACACTTTCTGAAACTTGACAGTCAATTTCAAATGCATTTCCTATTTTGTCCTTATTCTAGATGTAGGAAACTTATATAGCAGAGTCCCTGGAACTGGGCTTTCTTTTTCATTTCACCTCTCTCCACACCAATTTGCTAGCTATTTAAGTATTTAATAGGTTATAAAGTTTTCACTTCTACCTGCCAAAGAAAAACTTGAGTGGCCAAAAAAAAAAAAAATCCACGAAAACAGAAATTGTTAAATGTTGCTTTGGAGAGTTCATAAGTAAAGTTAAAATTTTATTATAAAACAAAAAAGGAAAGTCCTTGAATGAAATAACTATGTTTTTCTCAAATATGTAAGCTAAATCACATATACAACTTTGACACTTAAAATTATTTCCTTGTAAGTTTACAAAAAAGCAATTTATAAAATACTTTTAGGCTTATATATTAGAGGACATCAGACCAAAAATAATTCTAAGTGGGAACTGCCATAAGGCCTGAAAATTAACTTGGTTTTCATTGTGAATATCAAAAGTCTTTGTAGATACCATGTTGTGTGCTGTATACTTGGCCTTCCAGATGCTGGAGAGGTCCATTTCTTGTCCTACCAAGGAACTGCAATGAGTTCAATTCCTGTGCATCAGTTTAACTCCTAATTTTGTGATAGGCTTGGAAGCTAAGCAACTATCTGTTCTTCCCATGTGCAAGATTCAGCTTAATGATGGCTGGTGAGACGTCATGAGACTATTTTTTGTTCATCTGTTTTGCATTGAAAATAAACATTAGAATTTATACTTTCTGTTGAATCATGGAATCATGAATGTTAATGCTAGAAAGAAATATATTGAGGTCCAATCTTCACTGCTATCCAGCCTCCCTCATTCATACCTAAAAGAATTGACAATGCTGACATCCAGTGATGACTTTTTGTTCTAATTTGGGATATCTCTTCTATTCATAGAAGTATTAGAAAGTAAAACACATGTTAAATTTCTCAGGACTGAAACAATTATGAAAAATAACCCAAACTTTTCTCCTTCCACATGTAACTAATATAAATTACATCTTAGAAATGGAATGGCCATATTTTGAGGCATAATTTTCTCATATTAAATCCATTCATTTACATATGAAGGCAGTATTATCCTGTAGAAAATAGCCAAGATTTCTCCTAGGCTAGTGAGACAAGATTTTCCAAGTATTCTTTTAAATATATTCTGTAAGTGTTGGCTTTTTTCTTTATAAATTGTGAGAGTCATGAATTAATACAGAGAGGGGGGAGGGAAAGAGGCAGAAGGAGAGAGAGAGAGGGAGGGGGAGGAGGAAGGGAGGGAAGAAGGAAGGGAGGGAGGGGGAGAGAGAGAGGGAGGGGGGGAGAGAGAGAGAGAGAGAGAGGAAAAAGAGAGAGACTAATTTTAAATTTTAATCTGCACTTTACTGAATAGTAAATTGCTAAAATGTGGTTTAAAATTTCTCTTGACATTTATTGCATTTTGGGTTCCTATTCTATTTGGTTCAATAGAAAAACATAGTCTGGGGTCAAGTCACCTCATGTCAACCTTGATCTGAACCTTTTAATACACTTTCACAACTTTCATAAAAATATACTATGAGAGTTCAAATAGTAAGAATTTTCTAACAGAGGATATTCTTGTATTTAAAATTCTAAGTCAGGGATGGGTGCTAACATTCCCCTTTGTAAGGTTATGTACAAAGATTTTAAATAAAATGGTCACTACCTCTTCTGGCTGACCAGAGAAGCATCCTCTTTATGTGAAGAATGTGATCCTACTTTTACAATCTAGGAATGTTCATGAGAATCTGGATGATCTTGTCCAGAGACTAGGTGCCATTCATTATTTTCTCTCTATTTTCCCTGCCTATGATTCCCTTCCTCATGGTAAATGACAGAGGTCTAGGTTTTATACCATCAGTCAAGCAGCAGCAGGATGAAAGAGGAATGAAGTGGCATGGCCTCTTCTATAAAGACAACCTCAGAAAGGGTAGACATCACTCTTTATTACAGTCCGTTGCAAAAAATATAGTCACGTGGTGATATGCAACAAAAGACAGGGCTGAGAAATTTAGTTCTTATTCTGGGTAGCCAGGTGTGCAGAAGAAATCAAGGATTCTATTCCTATAAGTGGAAAGGGGAGAATGGATCTGAGGGGAACCACTAGAAGTCTCACCGATACAGTTTGGTAGTTAGAGTCATCTTGGGAATTCTAAAAATATGCAATACTGGGCCTCAATCCTGGAGATTCTGAATCAGTAGGTCTGGTTTAGGCTCACTGGCCAAATGTTCCCAGGATGTATCTCAGTGAGGAGGCAAATCACCAGAAAGTTATATTCCAGTGGAATTGCCTTTGCAGAAAACCAATTATGCTCTTAAAGCTTTCAAAAAAAGAGATAATGATAAATGGCTATATGTGAGGCATCTCTACACTTTTTTTGCAAGTAGAACTTTTGTCAAGGATGTTATACATTATGTTGTTTAGTCCCTCTTATGTAAAGAAGGACTTGTGACTAATTTCTTCAGCATTCAAACCCAGGTAAATACATTTACTATCCTATACATTTGTTTTGTTTTATTAGACAATTAGACCCATGCAAGCCACTTACTTTTTTCTCTTTGCTTTATCTATAGAAAGCAAAGAGCTTCAATATTCAGGTGTTGTAGCTTTTCTTAGAATTTGTTCAGATAATTTATTCTGTCTTCTTTTTCTCTTGAATATATTAAATACTGGATTCTGGTCTTTTCTGCACATCTTGTATAGGTTTCTTCAAATTAAAATTTGATTTGGATGAGACAAAAATAATAAAAATAGGGGTTTCTAAGTTTTGCAAATTTAGAATACATTGTGAATAATGACAACAATATTTAATTTTTGAGTGCTTACTTTGTGAGAAGCACTATGCTAATCATTTTATAACATCAACCCGTGTGTATCACCAACTTGTATAATCCAGTGTGGTTCAGTTTCTACATAGTGTAACCTTTAAAGAAACATGGTCTAGCCAACAAATGTAATTAAACACAACACCCAACTTTTACTTAGATCTCTCAGAGGTGAATATTAACAGGAGTACAGCTAATTAAACACAGTAGAAGTTTTCTAAATGTCTTTCTCCTTAATCTATTGAATCCTTTATGGCTCAGTGGTTGCCAAATTTCCTCAACTCTTTCTGACATCCAGTGAGTCTTTTTCCCTTTTCTTTTTGTCATTCCTCTGCAACACTTTGCATTATCTTTCTGTGAGAGAGTTCAGAACTTCCACTTTCAACTTCTGTTGGCTAAGCAACTACACTCTACGATGGCTGGAGGACCAGGCAACTCCGAGCTTGCTGGTTCTTCCCCAGAGGAATTTTGGGGCTCTTTCTGAATCCATTGATTTCCTCTCAATGCATTCGCCACTTGGTTAGGCTTTTGAGGTATCCCCATTTTTATGAGAAGACATGGAGGTTTTGTAAAATTAAGCAACTTCTCCAGAGTCACCCAGTTAAGAATTAAGATATTGAAGTCCAAGGAGTGCAGCTTCAGTGTCTATGTGAATAGACGCTCTGTTCTCTTCTTATACTTTATATGGCTGGGACAACAGCACAGTTATTCTATCCATAGTTTGAAAACGTTTCCAATATTATCTTCTAGAAACAGCATTACTTATCAAAATTTAATATCAGAATCAGATTACTTATCAGAATTTATTTAATTGCTTATTTTTGTTTCACTCTGCTATTGCATTCATTGTAAGCTTGGTGAGATAATTTTGTCTTGTTCACTACTAAATTCTCACCATTATATGCAAAGTGTTCATGTAATGTTCATTATATGTTCAGAGTAGGCAAAAAATAAATGCTCATTGAATTAATGACTGGATCACTAGTTGAAAAGAGTGAATTACCTTTCCCTACAACTGCAGATTTTTTTCTGTCACTAATAGTATAACTGTCTTTATAATGTGAAGTTTTCTTGGAAATGAAAAATAGTTGCTTGTCACAAAAATCTGAGACCTTTGGTATATAGTAATGAGATAGCCTTCTTTCACAGCTCATAAATTGATTTGGAATGAAATTACAAAAGGATAATTAAAAAAATGGTTTTTGTCTGTGGTAACACTGTATGTGACATAGTGAAGAAAATAGAATTTTAGTGCAAGAAAACAAAGGTATGTATCTCAGCTGTGACCAGTCTTGGGTAAGAACATTATATAATTTAAACTTCAAATTCCTCATTTTAAATTGGAAATACTACTTATTGAAAGTCATTGTTTATTTCTTAGTATCCAGTATGAGATGTATGTGAAAGATCTTTGAAAAATCTGAATATGGTTATTATGTAAATTATTAAAATTTTAATTTGTTAAATGTCATGAGTAATGACTACATCATCTTTGGGTAAAAAAGTACACAATAGTGTCCCATCTGTGTTCTCTGCTTTTTTCACATTAAAATGTCAGAAGAAAGGAACCTGTTGGGCTTTATTTTTAACTTCCCTCATTAATCTTTGAACAATAACTATGCCTGTTATCAAATGCATTTCCATTCATGAGATCATAAACTAAACAATATGCCCGTCACATCCCACATTTCACAGTGTTACAACATTTTGGTTTTTATAAATATGATTTGGTAATGTTGTACAATATAGTATTATACAAAGTTTTCCAAAAAAATGAAATGAAATATTATTTATTTCACTAAACAATTAGCGAGATAAAAGTTATTTTCTAATTCTTCATCTTGTCAAGAAATAAAATTTTAGCAATAAACAAAATATAATATCTCCATTGGGTTGAATTAAACAGTTACAGATCTTTTCTAATCTTTTCTGGACTTAACAAGGTTATTAAAAATCATAATGGACATTATGTATTAAAGCTTTATTGTAATGAAATATTTTTAATTAAGATTCTCCAAATTGAACAATAAGTGTACTTTAGCAATGTCAATAATTCAGAATATGAGTTAAACAAAATTAGGACCCAAGACAATTAATTCTAACTATGTTACAGAATAAAAAACCATAGAGAAGTGGCAAGCCTCTATAGTTATATTCCATATATTTCAGCAATTATATTGAAAAGCTCATTTGAAAACAAATATATATAAGATCTGATAAAAAAACCTCCAGATGGTTCTTAAATATAAATTTTGATGAATTCCAGTTTCAAGGTGCTAATACTGTTTTTCCAATGGATTCCAAGAGTCTGATTCTACTTTTATTCTGTGTATTGCAATGAAATAGTTGGCTTTTACCACACAATGTATGGAAAGTACTATTGCACAGAATGGCTGATATCCTTGTGACTTACCTTCAAAACTTAAGGTAAGTTTTGAAAATGTATTTTGCTAGCATAATATACGTTGAATTGGTATACATGTCTAAGAAAACTCCCTAGCAAATATATATTCACTAGATCACTGCCCTGTTGGGGTGCCCATATCACTTGTCTTAAAGATAACTCCATCTGTTTAGAGTGTTTTGAAATAAAGGCACAATCTTATTTCATTGTGTTTTCTCACCAATGATCTTCATTAGGCTCACCTAATTTATTTTACATCTGTATTATCTGCATTACTGTAGACACTCCAAATAGCAATGTCTTTTTTAGGCATCATTTTGATCTAGACTATCTAAGCATTGAAGGATAAATTTGATTAACTCTTTGAGAAGAACTAGACCCAAACTGTAGTATAAAGCACATAAAATTTGTAAATCATTAACTTAAGCACAAACACAAAAGACCACATATAAATATATCTTCTTTGTGCCTTTGGGTCCATTACCAACTATCTCCTAATTAGGAGTGAGGAAGACTAATGTATACTTCCTACTTCTGTTTGGGACTTTGTGGTTGGAGGGGGGGTATTTCATTTAGTATCATTTGCTCATTCTTTTTTGTGGCTCACACTCATTCATATCTCACATCATTCCATGACATTTATACCATATAGATATATTGGACAAGGCTTGCTTTATTGCAATGAATAGAAAAAAATGACTCTGGGTAATTCAAGCATAAAATGGATGTAGCTACACACAAACTGAAAAATAAATAAATAAATAAAAAAGACAACCAAAAACAAACAGAAATCAAGCAAGCCCCAAGCCAAGCAGTTACGGTTTTGGGAGGCACGGGCAAAGGCTGAGTCTGAGACCATAGTAACTGGAATTCGTGGAGCCAATGTTAGGGTGCTGCTTTTTTTTGAGTCAGCCCATGTCCCTAGGGGGCCCCATGTCTTTCTGTTTGAACTGCACGTTCTCAAGAGAAAGGCGCGGATGCTTTGGACTTTTTTCTAGGTTTTTTACCTCTACTTTCACCAGTAATGAGCAATAGGGTAGTGGAACAGCACAAATATGGTGGTGTTGGCATTGCTATGAGCCAAGGTGTACCCTAATTTTGTGTTTGTCACAGTTGGTACCTCTCATTTTTGGAAGAATTTTTTCCCTTTATACTAGTAATTTCTTAAAGTTCAATATTCAGGCACAGAATCTTTATCAGGTTTACATCTACAGATCTACTTATTTCTATTTTCATTAGTTCTTGCTTAGATTGTGCAATGCTACAGTTATGACTACTGATGCCCAACTATGACAAAATGCTCCCTTCTGTGGAACAGGATGGACTCACCCACCTTTTTACAAAGAAGAATAAACTTTTGAGCTGAATGAAGGGCTCTTTGAAAGATTTTCCTCCAGTACTCACAACTAATTTACTCTGCAGCTAAGTCCAGTCTCCATAACCAAATATTTCCCTCTCTGTTTCTACAGATCTGTTAATAATGGCCTATTGGCCTTCTGGAATTTTGGTGTTTAATTATTTTATGTTGGTCAATGCATAAAATGAATCTGGACAGTACTTCATTTCAATCTGTCTTCAAGGTCCTGGAGAGATTTACTGAATATGGCAAGCTTTGTTTAATGTTCATTCAGTTCTTTCATGTCCACTTACTGTGGAAAAGAATGACTGAGATGAATGGTGACTCCGTGGCATATTTACTTGCCCTGGTGGAAAATTGTTGCTGCTGCTTTCAGAAAAACCTTCCAACTGAAATTAAGGCCATATTCCTTGAAGTTAAAATGTGAAAAGATAAATCTATACATACTATAAAAAATATACATTGTCTTTTTGTGAAATCATACTCATTGACTTTTAAAAAAAAATTTTTTAGTAGCAAAGCTTCAATGAACTCAAAATGACATGTTAGTTTCTTCATTTAAGGAGCAGTGCTGGCAGACATAGTATCTATTTCTAGTTTTGACTCATTGCCTGACCTTAAGTAGGTCATTTGAGCTTTTGGGTCCTTCATTACTAAAATGGGAATATTAGTATTTATATTTTTCATGGAAACCAACAGAATTTTTATATGAAGAATCATTGGCATAGTTGAGAAGGTCTTGGTTGCTCCCACCACCCAAGGCATTCACATTTTTACCATGTTTTTAAATTATTTGAAGATTTTGACTATCTTCCAATCTTTTCTTATGTTTAAAAGATAATTCTGATGACTACACTTCATGTTCTGATCATGGCAGTACTCAAGGATTGTACATTAAGGCTGGGCACAGTGGCTCATGCCTGTAAGTCCAGCATTTGGGAGGCCAAGGTGGGTAGGTTACTTGAGGTCAGGAGTTGGAGACCAGCCTGGCCAACATGGTGAAACCCCGTCTCTACTAAAACTACAAAAAATTAGCTGGGCATGGTGGCACGTGCCTGTAATCCCAGCTACTCAGGAGGCTGAGGCAGGAGAATTGCCTGAACCCAGGAGGCGGAGGTTGCGGTGAGCCAAGATCGCGCCATTGCACTCCAGTCTGGGTAACAAGAGCGAAACTCCGTCTCCAAAAAAAAAAAAAAAAATATTAGCCAGGCGTGGTGATGTGTGCCTGTAATCCCAGCTACTAAGGAGGCTGAGGCACAAGAACTGCTTGAACTGGGGAAGTGGAGGTTACAGTGAGCCAAGATTGACCCACTGCACTCCAGCCTGGGTGACAGAATAATGAGACTCCATCTCAGACAAAATAAATAAATAAATAAATAAAAGAATTGTACATTAAGCATTGGCCATCTGATTCCTCAGATGCCTTCATTATGGTATCACGATTGCCTAAGTAGACTAGAGACTATAGGCTAATTTTGATTTGTGCAAATCTAGGAACTTATTTGGGGCACTAAAATGGCTTCTTAGTATTATGAAAACCCTTACCTTCTTCCAGAAGCCATTGAACCTGATCATATTGATTATATTTAAAATGTATCCATAATTCTCTCTATTACAAATGGAGGTTAAAACAAAGATTATAGGACACAATTCGATACCAGAACTATATTTTTCTGGAGCTTCCTTCAGCTGCATCCTTTCCTCTTTAGGAATTTATAGTTGAAAGACATTTATATCTTTTTACCATCCAATCACACAGAATCTAATTATATATTGTTGTTTTGCTCCTCCTCTTTTTTGCTGTAGATGTTGTAGAACCTTGAGAACACTCCAAAACTGAGTATGATTCAAGAAAGCCTAACACTTTCCACCTTTAGTTTTCCTTTACAGTTTGTGTTTTTAAGAAAATCATATGCCATGCTTATGGGTAGCGTTAGTATCTCAGTTGTTGTAAGACAAGGTTATTATTTCATAGATATTAGATATGTGCTAATCATTATATAAAAATATTACTTTGTAATTAATTGTAACATCATTGTAGGTGGATAATCTGCTTAATATTGGAAGTGGAATAATTTTCTTCATTATATTATTAATTTGTCCTTTTATTTATGTCTCAGAATACATGTATAAAGTTCTATGACATTTAAAATTATAGTCATTCAGAAATTACTTGATTGTTCCTATAAAGCTAAGTAGGAAAATATAGGTAAACAGACATATTTTTAATAAAAACTGTAGGAACATCTAAAAAACTAATCTGGACTCAGGAGTGTTTAATTTCATTCCATTTGGAAGCCGCATTAGTAGTGGTTAAGTACATAGGATGTGGAGTCCAACTGCTAACGTCTAAATACATGCTCTGCCACCCTCTTACAGTATGACTTTAGCAAGTTACATAACTTCTCTGAATCTCAGCTTTCTCATCTGTAAAACAGAAACAATAGCTTCTTATTAATTGGTCTCCCTTATTCTGCTGCTCTTTTTAATATGTGCTCCAGTGTTAATTGGCTCCTTACGTATCTCATGATAGAGTCTAATATACACTGTTCAACTAGATTATCCCAGGAAGTACACCATAATTAAAACCATTGTGTCAGTTTGAGTTCAATGAAGGGGAACTACTATGAATGATGCAGAATAAGAGATAATTCTAATACTAATTTAAGATTGTTTTCTAAACAAATGGGTTTTGAATTTTAGCCAGTGTTTTCCTGCTTGTTTTGAGATGTTAATTGGTTTTTTAGAAATGTAATGGATTAGGGTGATAGAATAAAACAGTAGAAATGTCCCAGACATATTTATATGGCAAAGTTGGCATTTCAAATCAGTGGAAAAAAATATAAAGTATTCAATAAGTAGTTATGAGGAGACTGGTTATTAATTGGGAAAGAAGTCAGGTTATATGTCTAGTGCATACTGTTCATGAAGATTCTATGTGCGATAAGGATTTTTATTCAAAATCCTGAACTATAAAAGTAATAATAGAAAACATATGACTGTGTTTACAACTTAGAATAACTTAAACCTTATTAATCATGGCACAAAAGAGTGATAAAGATTGATAAATTTGATTTCCAAATTGCTCCACTGTCATTAAAAGCTTCTTTATAATAAGCAATACAATAGGAGAAATTGTTTGCAATGTATATAAACTAAAGTTGGGGGGAGGATCCAAGATGGCCAAATAGGAACAGCTCTGGAGTGCAGTTCCCAGTGAGAACGCAGAGTGTGGGTGATCCCCACATTTCCAAATGAGTTTTTACTGCCCACAGACCAAGAGATTCCCCAGTGGAAAATTACCATGAGTTTCCAGCACAGCTGTTTCAGCTGGCGCGGTGGGTCTCCGCACAAAAACTCACACAAATCTGGGTGGTGATTTCAACTGGCACCTGGAACACCTGGGAGGCAGAGTCGCCCATTCAACTGAAAAAAGGGGGCTGAAACAGGGAGCCAGGTGATCTGGCTCGGCAAGTCCCATGCCCACAAAGACCAGCAATCTGAAATGCTCTGGATTGATAGTGTCAAAGCAAGCACAGCTGGACCCAGGATGGTCCAGCTCTGTGGGGGGAAGGGTGTCTGCCATTACCAAGGCAGTTCACCACTACCGAGGTGATCTGCCATTACTGAGGCAATCTGCTGTTACAGAGGTAGTCCGCCATTACTGAGGCAGACTGCCATTACCAAGGCAGTTCTAACTATACCTCTATAAACAAAACCACAAGGAAGTTCACACAGCAGCTGGGCAGAGCCCATGGCAGGTCAGCAATGCTTTGCTGGCGGCCTGTGACTAGGCTACCTCCTTGCTGGGCAGGGCATCTCGGAAAAAAAGCAGTAGCATGTCAGGAACTTATAAATAAAGCCCCACCTTCCCAGGACAGAGCACCTGGGAAAAAAAGGTGGTTATGAGTTCTGCTACAGCAGACTTAAATGTACCTGCCCAGCAGCTCTGAACAGAACAATGGAACTCACAGCTGAGCACTTGAGCTCCCATAAAGGACAGACCGTCTCCTCAAGGAGCTCCCCAACCCCTCTATATCCAAAGAGACACCTCATAAAGGAGAGCTTAGGCTGACATCTGGAGGGCATCCTTCTGGGACAAAGATAACAGAAGAAACTGGTAGAAACCCTTACTGTTCTGCAGCTGCTGCAGGTCATCCCTAGGCACGCAGACCTAGGCAGACCTAGGCAAGCAGGGTCTGGAGTGGACCTCCAGCAGTCCTACAGCAGAGGGGCCTGATTGTTAGAAGGAAAACTAAAAAACAGAAAGAAATAACTTCATCACCAACAAAAAAGGACACCTACTCAGAGACCCCATCTGAAAGTCGCCAACTACAAAGACCACAGGTAGATAAATACACAAAGATGGGAGGAAACCAGTGGAAAAAGGATGAAAACACCCAAAACCAGAATGCCTCTCGTCTTCCAAGGGATCACAACAACTCACCAGCAAGGGAACAAGGCTGGATGGAGAATGAGTCTGATGAATTGACAGGAACAGGCTTCAGAAAGTGGGTAATAAAAAACTTTTCTGAGCTAAAAGAAAATGTTCTAACACAATGCAAAGAGACTAAGAGCCTTGAAAAAAGGTTTCATGAAATGCTAATGAGAATAAACTGCTTAGAGAACAGAAATGAATTGATAGAGCTGAAAGACACCACAGGAGAACTTCATGAAGCATACTCAAGTTTCAATAGTGAAATCGACCAAGCAGAAGAAAGGATATCAGAGATTGAAGATCAACTCAATGAAATAAAATGAGAAGGCAAGAATAGAGAAAAAAGAGTGAGAAGAAATGAAGAAAGCCTCCGAGAAATATGGGATTATGTCAAAGGACCTAATCTATGTTTGATAGGTGTACCTGAATTTGACAGAGAGAATGAATCCAAGCTGGAAAACACTCTTCAGGATATTATCCAGGGGAACTTATCCAACCTAGCAAGGCAGGCCAACATGCAAGTCCAGGAAATACAGAGAACACCAAAAAGATATTCCTCAAGAAGACCAACACCAAGGCACATAATCGTCAGATTCACCAGGGTTGAAATGAAGGAAAATATGCTAAGGGCAGCCAGAGAAGAAGATTGGGTTACCCACAAAGGGAAGCCCATCAGACTCACAGTGGATCTCTCAGCAGAAACCCTACAAGCCAGAAGAGAGTAGGGGCCAATATTCAACACCCTTAAGGAAAAGAACCTTCAACCTAGAATTTCATATCCAGCCAAACTAAGCTTCATAAGTGAAGGAGAAATAAAATCTTTTACAAACAAGCAATTGCTCAGAGATTTCCTTACCACCAGGCCTGCTCTACAAGAGCTCCTGAAAGAAGCACTAAACATAGAAAGGAACAACTGGTACCAACCACTCCAAAAACGTACCAAATGGTAATGAGCATTGACACAATGAAGAAACTGCATCAACTAATGGGCAAAACAACCAGCTAGCATCAAAATGGCAGGATCAAATTCACACATAACAATATTAACCTTAAATGTAAATGGGCTAAATGCCTCAATCAAAAGACACAGACTGGCAAATTGGATAAAAAGTCAAAACCATCAGTGTGCTGTATCCAAGAAAACCATCTCACATGCAAGGACACACGTAGGCTCAAAATAAAGGGATTGAGGAAGATTTACCAAGCAAATAGAGAACCAAAAAAAGCAGGAGTTGAATTCCTAGTCTCTGATAAAATAGACTTTAAACGAACAAAGATCAAAAGAGATAAAGAAGGGCACTACATAATGGTAAAAGGATTAATACAACAAGAAGAGCTAATGATTCTAAATATATATGCACCTAATACAAGAGCACTCAGATATGTAAAGCAAGTTCTTAATGACCTACAAAGAGATTTTGATTCCCACACAATAACAGTGGGAGACTTTAACACTCCACTGTCAATATTAGATCAACAAGACAGAAAATTAACAGGAATATCCAGGACTTGAACTCAGATCTCGACCAAGCAACCCTATAGACATTTACAGAACTCTCCACCCAAAATCCACAGAATATACATTGTTCTTAGCACCACATTGACCACATAATTGGAGGTAAATCACTCCTCAGCAAATGCAAAAGGATGGAAATCATAACAAACAGTCTCTCAGAACACAGTGCAATCAAATTAGAATTCAGGATTAATAAACTAATTAAAAACCACACAACTTCATGAAAACTGAACAACTGGCTCTTGAATGTTGACTGGATAAACAATGAAATGAAGGTAGAAATAAAGATGCTCATTGAAACCAAGGAGAATGTAGATACAACATACCAGAATCTCTGGGACACATTTAAAGCAGTATCTAGAGGGAAATTTATAGCAATAAATGCCCATATGAGAAGCAAGGAAAGATCTAAAATCGACACCCTGTCATCAAAATTGAAAGAGCTAGAGGAGCAAGCTCAAAAAAACTCAAAAGCTAGCAGAAGATAAGAAATAACTAAGATCACAGCAGAAGTGAAGCAGATAGAGACACAAAAAACCCTTCAAAAAATCAATAAATCCAGGAGCTGGTTTTTTGAAAAGATCAAGAAAATAGACAGACCACTAGGCAGATTGATAAAAAAGAAAAGAGAGAAGAATCAAATAGTTGGAAGAAAAAATGATAAAGGGAATATCATCACCAATTCCACAGAAATACAAACTACCCTCAGAGATGACTACCAATAACTCTATGCAAATAAACCAATAAACCTGGAAGAAATCGATATATTCCTGGACACTTGCACCTTCCTATGCCTAAACCAGGAAGAAGTTGAAACCCTGATTAGAGCAATAACAAGGGCTGAAGTTGAGGCAGCAATTAATAGCCTGCCAACTAAAAAAAATCCCAGGTCCTGATGAGTTCACAGCCAAATTCTACCAGACATACAAAGAGGGGCTGGTACCACTCCTTCTAACACTATGCCAAACAATCCAAAAAGAGGGAATCCTTCCCAAATCATTTTATGAAACCAACATCACTCTGATACCAAAACCAGGCAGAGACTCAATAAGAAAAGAAAATTTTAGGCCAATATCCATGATGAATATAGATGCAAGAATCTTCAATAAATACTGGCAAATGGATTGCAACAGCACATGAAAAAGCTTATCCATCAGAATCAAGTAGGCCTCATCCTGGGATGCAAGGCTGGTTCAACATATGCAAGTCGATAAATGTAATCCATCACATGAACAGAACCAAAGGCAAAAACTGCAAGTATCTCAATAGATGCAGAGAAGGCCTTCAACAATATTCAACAGCCCTTTATGCTGAAAACTCTTAATAAACTAGGTATTGATGGAACATATCTCAAAATAATAAAAGCTATGTATGACAAACCCACAGCCAATATCATACTGAATGGGCAAAAGCTGGAAGCATTCCCTTTGAAATCTGGCATTAGACAAGGATGCCCTCTCTCACCACTCTTATTCAATATAGTATTGGAAGTTCTAGCCAGAGCAATCGGGAAGGAAAAAGAAATAAAGGGTAGTGAATTAGGAAACAAGAAAGTCGAAGTGGGTCTATTTGCAGACGACATGATAGTATATTTAGATGACCCCATCATCTCAGCCCAAAATCTCTTGAAACGGATAAGCAACTTCAGCAGTCTCAGGATACAAAATCAATGTGCAGAAATCACAAGCATTCCTGTATACCAATAACAGACTTAAAGAGAGCCAAATTAAGAATGAACTACCATTCACAATTGCTACAAAGAGAATAAAATACCTAGGAATACAACTAACAAAGGATATAAAGGACCTCTTCAAGGAGAGCTACAAAGCACTGCTCCAGGAAATAAGAGAGGACACAAACAGATGGAGAAACATTCCATGCTCATGGTTAGGAAGAATCAATATTGTGAAAGTTGCTATACTAGCAAAAGTAATTTATAGATTCAATGCTATCCCCATCAAGCTACCTATGACCCTATTCACAGAACTGAAAAAACCACCTTAAACTTCACATGGAACCAAAAGAGAGCCTGCATAGCCTAGTCAATTCTAAGCAAAAAGAACATAGTTTGAGAACCACGCTACCTGACTTCAAACTATACTACAAGGCTACAGTAATCAAAACAGCATGGTACTGATAGCAAAACAGACATATAGACCAATGGAACAGAACAGAGGCCTTGGAGGCAACACAATGTATCTACAACCATCCAATCTTTGACAAACCTGACAAAAAGAAGCAATAGGGAAAAGATTCCCTTTTTAATAAATGGTGCTGGGAAAACTGTCTAGCCTTGTTCAGAAAGCAGAAACTAGACAGCTTCCTGACACCTTACAGTAAAATTAACTCCAGATGGATTAAAGATTTAAACATAAACCCTAACACCATAAAAACCGTAGTAGAAAACCTAGGCAAAACCATTCAGAACACAGGCATAGGAGGGACTTAATGACCAAAACACCAAAAGCATTGGCAACAAAAACCAAAATAGACAAATGGGATCTAATTAAACTCCAGAGCTCCTGTACAGCAATAGAAACACTCATTAGAGTTTGCCAGCCACCAACAGAATGGGAAAAATCTTTTGCAGTCTACCCATCTGACATAGGGCTAATATGCAGAATCTGTAAAGAGCTAAGACTGATTTACAAGAAAAAAACAAGCCCATTCAAAAGTGGTCGAAGGATATGAACAGACAGTTTTCAAAAGAAGACATATATGAGGACAACAAATGTGAAAAAATGCTCATCATCACTTGTTTTAGAGAAATGCAAGTCAAAAGCACATTTGACACCATCTCACACCAGGTAGAATGGTGATCATTAAAAAATGTGGAGACAACAGATGCTGGAGAGGATGTGGAGAAATAGGAACACTTTTACACTGTTGGTGGTAGTGTAAATTAGTTCAACCATTGTGGAAGATAGTGTGGTGATTCCTTAAGGACCTAGAAATAGAAATTCCATTTGACTCAGCAGTCCCATTACTGGTTATATATCCAAAGGATTGTAAATCATTCCATTATAAAGACACATGTACACAAATGTCATTGTGCACTCTTTACAATAGCAAATACCTGGCACCAAATGCCCATCCATGATAGACTGGACAAGGAAAATTTGGCACAGATATACTGTGGAATACTATGCAACCATAAAAAATGATGAGTTCATGTCCTTTGTAGGGACATGGATGAATCTGGAAACCATCATTCTCAGCAAACTGACATAAGAACAGAAAATGAAACACTGCATGTTCTCACTCATAGGTCGGTGTTGAACAGTGAGAACCCATGGACACAGTGAGGGGAGCATGACACACTGAGGTCTGTTGCAGGGGACTAGGGGAGGGACAGTGGGGGTTGCGAAGTTGGGGAGGGATAACATGGGGAGAAATGCCAGATATAGTTGATGGGTTGGAGACAGCAAACCACATTGTCATGTATGTACCTATGCAACAATCCTGCATGTTCTGCACATGTACTCCAGAACTTAAAGTGCAATAAAAAATATATGTAAATGAAAAAATAAACTAAAATTGTATTCATGTCAAAAGCATACAAAATTTCTATAAGTCAAGAAGTGACTGAATGTTTGTGTCCTCTCAAAATTCTCAAGGTGATGGTATTAGAAGGTGGAGCCTTTGGAAGGTGATTGGGTAATGTGGGCAATAGGAGTCCTTGTGAGTGGGATTAGTGGCCTTAGTAGAGAAACTGCCAATCGATAACTTGCCTTTTTCACCATGAGAAGTTACAATGAGAAGATAGTCTAGGAAGTGGGTTCTTTTGCAGACATCAAATCTGCTAGTGCCTTGATCTTGGACTTCCCAGCTTTCAGAACTGTGAGAAATAAAGTTGTGTTGTTTATAAGCCACTTAGTCTATGAAGTTTTGTTATAGTAGCTCAAACAGACAAACAGAAAAGAGAAAGTATGAAAACCAAGAGAAAAGTGGAAAAAAGGCTACATATATGGCACAGAGTGATTGCCTCTTCAGAAGGACCTGGGATTTGGAATGATAATAAAAGAGAGATTTAGTTTTATGTATAGCATTATGATTTTTTCAAAGATAATCTACTAATGAATTAATTTATCTTTATATATTCTAGCTGTTATTTTTTTGTCTTTAAATGTGGAACAAATAATTTATTTAACCATGTTTTTCAGTCAATGGGAAATTTAATCATTTCCATAGTTTTGCTATCCAAAGACTACTGTAATGAATATCCATTATGTATCTCCTTATGAACATGAGGGAGATTTTTCTTTAAGATAGATTCCGGGAATGGAACTGCTAACTCATGGCACACACTCCTGTTTACGTTGAGAAGGTATAGCTAAATTGCTTTCCAAAGTGCCTGGGACAATTTATACTTTAACAACCAGTGTATACCTGTTGTACTTTTTCTGTATCCTTGCCAACAATCAATACATTCATTCAAAATGAGAAATATAACAGCTCAATAGAAATATGGGCAAAGGCTATGGCTACTCATTTACAGAAAAATAGACAGGAAAAATGAAGTTATTCTTGTTCTCACTCTAATCATGAAAATAAAAAATATAGCAACCATGGGGTACCCCTTTTAAACCATCTGTTTGGGAAAAGTTAAAAAAAGTTGTGTGAATTTTAGGAAATACATGCCAATATTTTCACTATCCAGCAAAGTGAGATAAATGACTTCTCGTTTTTTGAAATTAGAAAAAAAATTTTTTCTACTCAAGGTAGTAGACAAATGGTCCAGAGAACTTGTACAGAGAATTGAATAAGGATGAATCCAATGTTGAAAGTAAAATATAGCCAAGCTCTGTCAGCAAACTGATGGCAGCAGGGCCTTCTGCAGTCTTCCTGTTATTACAATTAGATTCAGTAGAACCAGAAAGGAACAAGGCTACTAAAAATTGGCAAAAATCCAGAATCGAGTAGGCGAGATGGGTCCACTTGACAGAGCTCAAAGCCTAGTGTCAATGTAGATGTGTAGAGTTAAGTTGAAATATGAGTATTCTGTGAAAAAAACTGGAGAGTGAGAACCCCTGAAATTTTTGAGGGGTTAGGAGAGAGATGATCCTGAGCAAGTTCAGAGTGCTTTCTTCAGCAATAAGGGCTCATTTTTGTAACCATTATAAGAAGAATATGCATTTAATGGGACACTGCATGTGCCTGGGGAATCATAGTTTAATGTTGAAAAGGTTGCAGAAAAATTAGAGTCATTTGTAAAGTGAGCTTGGTCCTAAATCTAGTATCTTCAAGGCAATGCACTGTTGGATTAAACCTTGCAAAAACTATCTGGGACCTTTTGCTTGGAATTATGATCCAGAATTATCAGGATATTTCCCAAGAGACCCATGAGCCATAGGCTACACTAAGTAGGGTTGTGCTAACCAGTATTGGACAGTGGATTCTAATTTACAATAATTTTTTAAGACAGAGATTATTCTGTGTCTGGGGCATATTGTGAACTAGAATTTCCAAAGAGAATTGAGGGAGTGGGTAAATTAGGCACACATTTGAGATAGTGTGCTCCAATTTCTACAGACCACATAGAAATAGGTATGTTCATTGTGAACAATGTGAGCCTCTCCTAGGTAGTCAGCCAATTTTTCTGTGGGCAGACTGAGGAGCAGTGTGTATCTACTCTCCTGATATATTATCCAGCTTCATCCAAGTAGAATTAGAAAACTAAAGCTGTTTATAAACCTTGGTAGACATCATGGATTAAAGAAGACCCTAGAAGACTAAACAAAAGCATGTTGCTTAGTTAACTCAAAGATACCATCAGTGTAGGGACATCTTGCAAGTCTGCATCCCAGACATTGAAGATAAGGTCCATTTGATGGATATAGAATAATTTACATGCAAGAGTCACATGATAATGATTGAAATGTTTTTATACATTAAAAAAATTTGTTTTGACTCTCTTGCTTTTTCCTCCACAGAAATTTGCTACCCCATCCCTCCTTTTCCCGTAAATAATCCATATTAACTATATATCATCTCTTCCTTCAAATTAGAATTATATAAAGCTATATGTATATGTGTGCAAGTATACATACAAACATAGATGCATATACAAATATACATATATGTAGATACAAAACCTATCTTTTGTTACTGTTTTGTAAAACACTTTTCCTCATGGAAAATGCTATTAATTTGGTACAACTCTCTGCCAGGGGCAGAGAGGAATGAGAGAGAGAATCCCCCTTTGGGAAGTTGTTTCTGTAGACACTAGAGAAGGTGGTGATCATGTTCCAGGCTTGGAGTCTAGAGTGAGGAACTTGTACCAGTTGAAGGCCTGAGTTTTGAATGAATAGTGTTAATGATCCTACTCAAGAATATCTATATCCATGTGCGATTTTAAGAAGTTAAAAAATGGGCTGGGACTTGAATTAGATAACTGTTTTTTAAATTCTTCTAGACTTAGGGTGAATCATGGTCAGCCAATACTAAGGTTGTTTATTAATTGATAATCCTTTGTGTCTTCTAAACCAAGTGCAAATGCAATAGTTGATTATACTCACTAAGGTAGACCCCTGCAACTTCAAATGGTATCTGGAAGGGCCTTGGCATCCTAGTAGAGTGCCCAGATGCACCAGAGTCATGGTAGAACCCCACAACAGTGTTCTCTTTGTTCGGCATCATTGAATTTCTGAGCATAATATTAGTGTCTCAGGAAATCCTTCCCAAGAAGGTATTTCCAGCTGGCAGCCAGTAATTTATTCCAAATGTCTGAATGAGCTGAAGAGAGTTTCCCCTGGTCTGAAGTTGCTTGTCCTGGCAGACAGATGTCTGCACTTCTTACTTTAAAAAACATTTTGTCTCTGCTACACAAGGCTTAAAGATCTGAAGATCTCTCACCTTTGTGTTTGGCTGGAGAGAGCAAAATAATAAATCTGAATAGGAAGCAGATCCTATCACAACTCCTTTCCATAATTCTTTTATTTTTCCTGACACAATGATTTTATCTTCATATGTATCCCTCGTTATGGATTCTTCTTTTATTTTACACTCAGTATTTGACCTTGGCAGCAACAACTCTACTGTTTGAAAAGCTCTTTGAATTTGAATTTCAGGCTAAGCCACAGTTGAAGTTGGCTTTGGCAACTTCTCTTTCAGACAGACAGATTTCTCTGGTTTCCCTAAAGGATGTCTAAGGCACTGAGATGACACCATGTCCTGGATAATACAAAGACTTCTCAACAGATGCGAGGTATGCTCAAAGGCAGTCTAAACACCAAATTTTTTAACCAGAAGAAAGTGAGTTATCTAAAGTGCTTTTCTAAAAACAATCTTTACCTTTAATAGGATATACTTAGGTAATTTCTGGTGCTTTTGAGATATAAAAATAGAATTATTTAATTAGGAAAGTTTCTAGGGTTTTATTGAGATGTTGTAGAATGGGAGTTTTGAACTATTGCACAGAGGTCCCTGACTTACGATGCTTTGACTTGGGAATTTTCAACTTAATGATGGTGCAAAAAACAATACTCATTCAAAAGAAACTGTATTTTGAGTACCCCCACAACCATTCTGTTTTTTCATTTTTTAGTACAGTATTCAATAACATGAAATATTCAAACTTTATTATAAAATATCCTTTGTTTCAGATGATTTTGCCCAACTGTAGGCTAATGCAAGTGTTCTGGGAATGTTTCCGGAAGGCTAGGTTAAGATATGATGTTTGGTAGGTTAGATGTATTAAATGCATTTTCAACACTTTTGGTATTTTCAACTTACAATGGGTTGTTTTTGGGGATGTAACCCAATTGTAAGTCAAGGATCATCTGCATACTGATTTGTTAATTAACATTTTAAATTTTTTCTAATTAAAATTAAAAAAGTATGTATCTGATTTATTCACTTTTGTCTTTTCAGGCCTAACAGCACAGAAAAGTCTAACCAATTCATTTAAAAAGATCTTGTCACCTGTATTATCCTGTAGGGTTTCTGCAGAATGCTTCTGATGGATGGCACTGCTCGGGTATCCCATTTCCCATGCTTTTTTTTTTTCCTTGAAAACCTTTCCAGGGGCCCTCTGAGGCTTTTGTCCATGGTAAACAAAGCCTACCATTGTGTCTCCTAATTTCCAGAGCAATTTGTCCCATTATTACTTTAATTTAAACCTGGTTCTTGAGGACCTTTCCTCTTGCATCTTTCTCAAGTGAATGTGGCTCATTTTCCTGGTGAAGTTCACACATTTTTGCTTCCAACATCAATTCTGAATCCTCATTTTTACATGTGCATAAAAAAATCTACTTCTTTGTTGTTAGTACTCTTCAACATGATAATCCCTGATTATATGACTACTCCCTGTTGGCTAAAACACTTGGAGCATCCTGCTTACAAAATTCCTCTATACCCCAAATTATGCCATTGTGCCAAATGACTTCAGAGCTTAGAGGGCCCCATTTACTATGGTTTGAATATGTACTCCAAAGTTCATGTGCTGGAACCTTAATCCCCAGTGCAGCAGTGTTGGGAGGTGGAAACTTTAAGGGGTGATTATGTTATGAGGCCTCTACCATCACAAAGTAATCAATGCCATTACTGTGGGAGTGGGCTCATGTAGAAGGATGAATTTGACCTTATTTTCTCTGTCTCTCACACTTGCTATGTGATGCTTTCCTCTATGGGATGATCCTCACCAGATGCTGATGCCATGCTTTTGGGCTTTTTAGCCTCCAGAGCTATAAGCCCAATAAATGTCTGTTCTTTATAAATTATTCAGTATGTGATATCCTGTTATAGCCACAGAAAACAGACTAAGAAAATTGGGGTGGGATGTGATGGCTCACATCTGTAATCCCAGTACTTTGGGAGGCCGAGGTAGGTGGATCATTTGAGGTCAGGAGTTCAAGATCAGCCTGACCAACATGGTGAAACCCCATTTCTACCAAAAATACAAAAATTAGCCAGGCATGGTGGCATGGGCTTATAGTCACAGCTACTTGGGAGGCTGAGGTGGGAGAATCACTTGAACCCAGGAAGTAGAGATTGCAGTGAGCTAAGATTACTCCACTGCACTCCAGCCTGGGTGACAGAGTGAGGCCCTGTCTCAAAAAAAAAAAAAAAAAAAAAAAATTGGTGCAGAAATATGAGGCTGTGACTGTGGCTATAACAAATGCCTGAAAATATGGAAGTGGCTTTGGAGCTGGGTAATGGGTAAAGGCTATAAGAATTTGGAGGAGCAGGTTAGAGAAAATCTGTACTGCAGTGAACGAAGCATTAAGAGTGATTCTAGTGAGGGCTCAGAAGCAGAAGAGACATTATCCTCTTCTGGAAAAAGAGAAGTGAAGAAAGTTGGAGTCTTCTTAGAGATTCCTTAAGTAGTCATGGCCAGAATGTTGGTAGAAATATGGATGTTGGCAAAGGTCATTCTGATAAGATCTCAGATGGAAATGAGGCACAACGTATTGGAAACTGGAGTAAAGGTCATCTTTCCTATACATTTGTAAATAACTTGTGGTGGAATTGTGTCCATGTCCTAGGACTTTATGGAATGAACTTAAGAGCAATGAACTAGGATATCTGGTGAAATAAAAATAGCTAAGCAGCAAAGCATTCAGGCTGCTGCATGGCCACTTTTAACTGCATACAGTGAGATGTGACTTCTTCAATGTTAAAGGCTTAAACTGTCTTTCTACATCAGCCATACACTTCCTTATTCACATTGTGGACCCTGTGTTACCCTAAATCCCATAACAGTAATTGTTTTACAATCATAATACCTAACACAGATTATGCACTAGGACACTGAGATGTAATTTTTAGATTTATTATTTTACTTAATTTTGAAATCAACTCTGTGAAGTGGGTACTATTTTGATCCCCATTTCACTGAGAGGGAAAATGAGGCTCTGAGTGGTTAAGTAAAGTACTCAAGATCATACAGTAAGAAAATGGTAGAGCTTGGATTAGAAATAATGATGTCTATGCAAATCTCATGGATTTAACTCCCACGGTATAAACATTATGCACTCTGACCTTACCATCCACTCTCAGTCTCTCTCATTCAGTGCCATTACTCCTGATCCTTAGTCTTATGGTGAATTCTAAGAGCTACTTGGGCTGCCTGATTCTTCTATGCATGTTAGCTTCTCTCCATTTTCATTTTCTTTGTTATTAAGTGTAGATCCTGTAGACTATCATTGAACTATGCTCTCTTGCTAGGTTCTCTCGCTTTCTTTCCTGTTGTCCTTCACTCACACCTGCCTAGAGAATCTCTAACCCACTCTACAATTGTATGGCCAAGCATTTTGGAGAAAAATCACCCAAAAGTGTAGAAATGCAAGTTTTACTTCCTTAATTTAGTATGTAGTAAAAGTAACTCTTCATCTACTAATTCTACTAACAAATTAGTTTCTCATTTAAATAACCAGTCTACTGACTGACAGAAACTATATCTCAGTTAATTTAGGTATTTTCCCTCTTTTTCTGAAATTGTTTCTAATTATCAGGGAATTTATGTATCTTAAAGTGAAAGTTAGATGGTGAGGGTGGGAGGAGAAAGACCTTTCCTTGTAGTTGTCAAAATACCTCACTGTAATCCATCAAGATGTACGCACTTAAGTTGATTTTTGACACAGGAGGGAGGTGACTGATTCATTCTACCTCATTGCTTACTTAAAAAAGATTTCAGTGGCTTTAGGGGTACAAGTGGTTTTCAGTTACAAGGATGAATTGTATAGTGGTGAAGTCTAGAATTTTGGTGTACCTATCACCCAACTAGTGTACGTTGTACCCAATAGGTAATTTTTAATCCCTCTCTCCCTTCCTATTGTCTCCTCTTGTGAGTCTCCAATGTTTATTATACTATTCTGTATGTCTTTGCATGCCCATACCTTATATCTGACTTATAAGTGGTATTTGGTTTTTGATTCCTGAGTTACTTCACTTAGAATACTGGCCTCCACAGGGCAATCAGGCAAGATAAAGCAATAAAGGGTATTCACGTAAGAAGAGAGGAAGTCTAATTGTCTTTGTTTACAGATGACATGATTATACATTTAGAAAACCTCATCTTCTCAGCCCCAAAACTCCTTAAGCTGATAAGCAACTTCAGCAAGTCTCAGGATACAAAATCAATGTGCAAAAATTACAAGCATTCCTTTACACCAACAATAGACAAGCAGAGAGCCAAACCACAAGTGAACTCCCATTCACAATTGCTACAAAGAGAATAAAATACCCAGGAATACAACTTAGAAGGGACGTGAAGGACCTCTTCAAGGAAAACTACAAACCGCTCCTCAAGGACATAAAAAAGGACAAAAACAAATGGAAAAACATTCCATGCTCATGAATAGGAAGAATCAGTATCGTGAAAATGGCCATATTGCCCAAAGTAATTTATGAATTCAATGCTATTTCCATCGAGCTCCCATTGACTTTCATTGCAAAATCAGAAAAAACTACCTTAAATTTCATATGGAATCAAAAGAGTTCACGTAGCTGAGACAATCGTAAGGAAAAAGAACTGAGCTGGAGGGATCATGCTGACTTCAAACTATACTACAAGGCTACAGCAACCAAAATAGCATGGTACTGTTACTGAAACAGATACATAGACCAATGGAACACAAAAGAAACCTTGAAAATAATACCACACATCTACAACTCGTCTGATCTTTGACAAACCTGATAAAAACAAGCAATGGGGAAATGATTCCCTATTTAATAAAACATGCTGGGAAAACTGGCTAGCCATGGAGAGAAAACAGAAACTGGACTCCTTCCATACACCTTATTCAAAAACTAACTCAAGATGGATTAATGACTTAAATGTGAAACCTCAAACCATCAAAACCCTAGAAGAAAACCTAGGCAGTATCATTCAGTACATAGGCATGGGCAAAGACTGTGACAAAAACACCAAAAGCAGTTGCAACAAAAGCAAAAATAGACAAATGGGATCTAATTAAACTAAAAAGCTTCTGCACAGCAAAAAAAAAGAAAAAAAATAGCATCAGAGTGAACAGGGAACCTACAGAATAGGAGACGTTTTTTGCAATCTACCTATCTGACAAAAGTCTAATATCCAGAACCAACAAGGAACTTAAACAAATTTACAAGAAGAAACAACCCCATCAAAAAATGGGCAAATGATATGAACAGACACTTCTCAAATGAAGACATTTATGTGACCAAGAAACGTGAAAAAAAAGCTCATCATCACTGGTTGTTAGAAAAATGCAAGTCAAAACCACAATGAGATACCATTTCATGCCAGTCAGAATGGCAATCATTAAAAAGTCAGGAGACAACAGATGCTGGTGAGGCTATAGAGAAGTAGGAATGCTTTTACATTGTTGGTCGGAGTGTAAGTTCAACCATTGTGGAAGGCAGTGTGGTATTTCCTCAAGGGACTAGAACCAAGGAAATACCATTTGATCTAGCAATCCCATTACTGGGTATATACCCAAAGGATTATAAATCATTCTACTATAAAGGCACATGCACATGTATGTTTATTGCAGCACTGTTTAGAATAGAAAAGACATGGAACCAACCCAAATACCCATCAATGATAGACTGGATAGAGAAAATGTGGCACATATATACACTATGGAATACTATGTAGCCATAAAAAGGAATGAGATCAGGTCGTTTGCAAGGACATCGGTGAAGCTGGAAGCTATCATCCTCAGCAAACTAACACAGGAGCAGAGGATCATACACCACATGTTCTCACTCATAAGTGGGAGTTGAACAATGAGAACACATGGACACAGGGAAGGGAACAACACATACCAGAGCCTGCAGGGGAGTGGAGGGGCAAGGAGAGGGAGAGCATTAGGGCAAATAACTAATGTATGTGGGGCTTAGACCCTAATGATGGGTTGCTAGGTACAGCAAACCACCATGGCACGTGTCTACCTACGTAACAACCCTGTACATTCTGCACATGTATCCCAGAACTTAAAAAACAAACAAATGAAAAAAGCAAACAAAAATTAATGGCCTCTAGTTCCATTCAAGTTGCTGAAAAACACATTATTTTATTCTTTTTGTGTGTGTGGCTGAAGAGTATTCCATGGCATATATATCACATTTTCTTTTTATTCACTCATTGGTTTATGGGCACTTAGGTTGATTTCATATTTTGCAGTTGTCAATTGTGCTGTGATAAACATAAGTTTATTTGGTGATCATTTATTTTTTTATGATTTGTGCACATAAATATATAATTTGCACACATTTCTTTATGTGTTATACTTCAAAAAAAATGTAGGCATCTTCCCCCAAACCAGGTTGATAATTGTTTATCTGCATGTAAGCAGAAATATGACCAAATATAACTTAGAAGAAATCACTTTTACTATGTTCTTTACCTAACTATACAAGTTTTACCAGTACAAAACCAATACTGTCCTTCTGGAAGCTCCAGAAAGGCTCTTTTAAGCATTATAATTTCAAAGTAACCAATCAGGAGAGCATTACTTTAAAGCCGGGATTCTTAACTTTGTAGTTCCATTGGCAATTTGGTATGAGACCTATAAATTTCTTCCCAGAAGGAAGAAATGTTTTTAAGCGTATAAAATAAAATAATACATGTAAAATCACAAAGGAAATTCATTATGGTATAATTATAAAAATATAAAAAAGTGAACTTTAGTTAATACATTAAATAATATGACAGCACATTTATGCTATGGTTTGAATGTTTGTGTCTCCTCCAAATTCATTTAATCTTCAGGTTATAGTATTAGAAGGTGGGGCATTTGGGAGGTGATTAGGTCATGACAGCTCCACCTTCTTGAATGGGATTCGTGCCTCTATAAAAAAGATTCCAGAGAGCTAGCTAGCCCCTTCCACCATTTGAGGGTACAGTGAGATGTGATCTGTGAATAAGAAAGTAAATCCTCACTAGACATTGAATCTGCTGGTGTCTTGATCTTGAACTTTCCAGCCTTCAGAACCATAAGCAACAAATTGCTGTTGTGTATAAGCCACTTAATTTATGGCATTTATGTTACAGCAGGTGAATACATCAAGACAATTTAAATATAGGCAAATTACAGTTAAAATTTATTTTTAAGAGGTAGGTCAGGATGAAGGTTGTTGATATACTCCTGTGTCACTTTACAGTAGGTTGCGTCTTACAGGAATTTAAGCAATCTCGTTGGATTTGTCCAGTTTTGGGAAACCTGAAACAGTAATGAAGATGACTTATATCTGTCCATGTCTTGATGAATAAACAATTGTAGATAGAAAATATAAGAAAGAAGAATAGATGCCTGGGCCACCAACATAAGATTGCCACCATTTTGGTGATGTAATGACTTTTAGGTGCCAAGCAGTTAGCCAGTCATGTATACTGAGTGGCTGTAAGTAGAAAGATTACAATTGCATACAATCTAGTGGTAGTTCTAATAGCCACTGAAATTTTTAAGTATTGGTGAAAAAATATTTGAAGTGTATGTAATGGTGCTACTGTGATACGAAAATATCTTTGGTTTCTGTTGGTGATAAAGTAAGCACTGTTAATGCTTCCATGGTTTGTTGCTTATTTTCATGATGAAGGAAATGTTACATTTATTTAGAGGTTAGAGGTTAGAGAAGTAAAGATGAAAGTAAAGGTGCAATTTTTTTCCTATCCAAGTTACAAGTTCCCTGAATGATAACCTAGGTTAAGAACTGCTGCTCAAAAATGAAAGTAGAAGTTATAGGAAAGAGGTGAAACAAACAAAATTCTCAGTACCGTAATCACAAGCAACACTTAAAGCTTTTTTTTTTTTTTTTTTTGTAGACAGAGTCAAGAGCTGAGGGTAATATTAAAGGGAAAACAAAATGTTTCAAGTATTCAGTGCTCTCAAGGGAGCAAAACCTTTGAATAAAGAAGCCAGCTGTTGACCCTGTTCGTTTATTGTTTATACTAAGTTATCTCTGAGGGATGGGACACTTGGAAGGATAAGCTGACAGATAGAAATATTTGCATATTTTCTTATAGAAATTCTCTTTGCATACATGTAGATTACAGAATGAGATGATTTAATAACTCCTGCTCATTATTCCAGTCTTAGATCAGCCTCAATATCACCTTCCTCAAGAAGCCCTTGCATGGTCCCTGCTCCCTGTTCCCAAAGCATCTGAAATTACTCTATATGGTGCACTCACCACCCTGATAGTTTTTGTATGAGGATTTGTTCTTTTATTTCACTGCATTCTAAGCTCTATACAGACAAAGACACATATCTGTCTTAATCTTGCTTTATCCCTAGCAAATAGCAGTGTCTCATAAGTGATATGTACTCAACATTTGTAGAACAAACAAGTGAATAAGTAAGTTACTGAATATGTTCTCAATCCATCTCTCTCCTGTTCATTATGGTGGAGTGATGGAGAAGGGAAGAATAGTAGAACAGTAGGAGTTCTGATTCATGTAGAACACTGGCTTAATGCAGAATAATCACTGCATAATAGGGCTTTCAAAAATTTAGGGGTTGGATATCAACATAGCAAACAGATAAAATGTTCCTAATAGAAGCATTGACAAAAACGAAAGTGAAAATGCCTCTTTTGTATGGGCAAACATCTTAAATGCTATGTGTGTTTTTCTTCAATTTTACCTAAGAGGTAATAATTTTTATTAACCTTTTAAAGTTAGGTAACTAACCTAATAAAATACAGAAATGCACTTCGATAAAAATAACAGTTTCCAAAGGCTTTCTGAGAATTACACTGCTGAGTAAATTAACTTCACTAGAGAGGAGATCAACTGTGGCTAATCTAGATCTTTTTTTTTACACCTTATTCTTGATTTATTTTTCTCAAGCCCACCAGACAAAGCCAGCTTTCCTTCTGAGTGATTGCAATCTATGTTTTAATGCAAAATTATTTCTTTGTATTCCAAATGCGTAGCTCATGTAACAGGAATAGGGTAATTTTTTTCAACCAGTTTGGCACTGCTAATGGGACAAGATTTGTGGCCTTGATATATATTCTTGATTATCATTGTGTGTTTTTATAACACCACAAGGATTAGGGCAAAGAAGAATGACCATCAGCACTACCCTTGTCCTTTAATTTTATTTTATAACTTTATTGTTTGATAGTCCTATTAGATAAACTGAACTTATGCCCTCAATACTTACAGGAGACATATGCTCCTATATACTGGCAGTGTTGTTCACTATCATGAGACAGGTGTAAAATCAAAATATAATTGGCCTTGTCATTCAACTACTGCCATAAAGAATTTTACAACATTTTTTTAAAAAAGAAAACAAGGCCGGGCGCGGTGGCTCAAGCCTATAATCCCAGCACTTTGGGAGGCCGAGGCGGGTGGATCACGAGGTCAAGAGATCGAGACCATCCTGGTCAACATGGTGAAACCCCGTCTCTACTAAAAATACAAAAAATTAGCTGGGCATGGTGGTGCGTGCCTGTAATCCCAGCTACTCAGGAGGCTGAGACAGGAGAATTGCCTGAACCCAGGAGGCGGAGGTTGCGGTGAGCCGAGATCGTGCCATTGCACTCCAGCCTGGGTAACATGGGTGAAACTCCGTCTCTAAAAAAAAAGAAAAAAAAAAAAAAGAAAACAAAACAAACAATATTTCCTGTGGCATGTGTTCTTCAATAAATGAAAAGTCAGTAATGGATAACCCTACCTTGCAAAGAAACGAGTTTTCTGATCAGAGAGTACATTTTGTAGCTAATTAATTCTGGCTTGCAGGTGCTAAAAGGGGAAAACCGGAGTTTGCTCCAGGCTATGGGGTCATGAGTGGTAGCATCCTACATCAAAACATTTCTTGGTTAAATAAACTCCCATGATCTTTGATGCTGTTCTTTTGGTTTCATTCAGAAACCTTGTTGATCAAGTGCTGACTCAAGGCCAAGAATTTTTCCAAAGGAAAATTTTGTTCACGTGTGGAGCTACTCCTGAGCTGCACCTTCAATACAGCTGTTCTATGGGTAACATTATTTTTTTTTTTAAATTAGCAAAATGTAAACTCTACCATCTGTTCTCTTGCTTTCCAGAATATTCATATCTCCTCTCAGGCAGGAGTAAGCAACCCCACTCTACTCATCACATTATCAAAACATATAGATGACATTGCACCACCTACTCTTCATTTGGCTTGGATTAATTTCATTTGGGGAAGGATTTTGAAGGAGAATAGGACCAAAAGATCCTATTCTAGGCTCTATTTAGAAATGAAATACTGTATATGAGTACCATACTCACTTAGGCCTTTATAGAATCACCATAATTTGCTAACTTGTACATTCATATATTGCTAAACTTATTCAAAAATTGTTTCAAGAAACAACTGGATGGTACCTATTTCTGCTTCTGTTGCTATAATTAGAAAATGTATGTTAACAGTTAACTTTTGCAACAGAATTACCTATGTAAAACTTCTGGAAAGAAACTCATTTTAGGATTTACTACAAAAAACCCCCTCAAAACAAAATATAACCAAAACTGTTTTCTCAGAAAAAACTGTTTTGCTTCTTTTTGTACATTGTGACACTATATTTGTTTCTTCAAGCTGCATTCTAGAAGACTCAGAATTTAATCTGAGGTATAATTATAGCAATGATATTAATCCTTATGTTTAACACATTTGGGTACATTTTTCCATGGTTTCCATTTTTCATTTTCTTTTTATTACCCAGGCATAAATCTTTTATAACAATTTTTATCAAACAATTTTGGAAAGAAATTAGGTTCATTATACTCCAACAGCCAACCTCCAACAGAAAGGGCACATATTTATTTAGTATAAAAGAGGCAGTGACCATTGTGGGCACTAGCTGGATAAGTACAGATCAAATGGACAAAGTCTGTAATCAATATGCAAGTTTATATGTCCATAGAAGATTGCTTTCCAGGGTGAGAGAAATGAATTAGGAACAAAGGATGGAAAACAGGAATTCAGAACACTGAGAGAATTAAGTACAGGTTCAAAACCAGCAACATGTATCATATACTCATTTAACTTAGTAGAACTGCAAAATAGTGAAATTGTAAAAAGAAAGCTTCTACTGAGAAGGATTTTTAGGCAATTTTGAGTGGTGGAGGAAAATATGACAGATTGGATGTGCAGGCATGCGTGAGTGTGTGTATTTGTGTGTGCATGTGTTCCCATGAATGTGTGTGTTTTTGGAAGAGTAGAGAGAGGGCTCTTGGAGAAAAAGAAAAGAGGTAAATTACAACATTTTTGTTATACCTATCAAGAATAAAAGAACCTAAAAGAGCCAGAAGTGGTGGCTCATTCCTGCAATCCCAGCATTTTGGGAAGCCAAGGGGGGCAGATCACCTGAGGCTAAGAGTTCGAGACCAGTGTGGCCAACACGGCAAAACCCTGTTTCTACTAAAAATACAAAAAGTAGCCAGATGTGGTGACATGCGCCTGTAATCCAATCTACTCAGGAGGCTGAGGTGGGAGAATTGCTTGAACCTGGGAGACAGAGGTTGCAGTGAGGCAAGATGGTGTCAGTGTACTCAGCCTGGGCAACAGAGAGAGACTGTCACAAACAAACAAACAAACAAACAATGTAGTAGAAGATGATTGTTCCCCTTCTGCATGAGAACTTCATTCCCAGATAAACTTCTGTTTTTTAATACTCCTGAAAGCCCAATAAAGATAAAATATCTACTCTGTTATTAGGAAGCATTGTGTAAAAATGACCCTTGAGGCATCCAAATAGAAGAGAGTAAGTCAAACTGTTTGCAGAAAACATGATCCTATATCTAAAAAACCCCATAGTCTCAGCCCCAAAGCTTCTTAAGCTGATAAACAACTTCAGCAAACCCTCAGGATACAAAATCAATGTGCAAATCACTATTATTCCTATATGCCAACAATAGAAGAGACAAGAGCCAAACCAGGAATTCAATCCTTTTCACAATTTGCCAGAAAAAGAATAAAATACTTAGGAATACGGCTAACTGGGGAAGTGAAAGATATCTACAAGAAGAACAACAAAACACTTCTCAGAGAAATCACAGATGATATAAATGAATGGAAAAACATTCCATGCTCATGGATAGGAAGAATTAATATTGTTAAAATGGCCATACTGACCAAAGTAATTTATACATTTAATGCTTTAAACTGCTATTGGGATTCTTCACAGAACTAGAACAAACTATTTTACAATTTATATGGAGCCAAAAAAGAGCCCAAATAGGCAAGGCAATCTTAAGCAAAAAGCATAAAGTTGAAGGCATAGTGCTACCTAACTTCAAACTATGCTACAGGTCTACAGTAACCAAAACAGCATGGTACTGGTGCAAAAATAGACCAATAGAACAGAATAGAGATCCAGAAATGAGGCGGCACATCTACAACTATCTGATCTTTGACAAACCTGACAAAAGCAATGGGGAAATGATTTCCTATTCAATAAATGGTGCTGGTGCTGGGATAATTGGCTAGTCATATGTAGAAGATTGAAACTGAACACCTTCCTTATATGTAAAAATTAATGTAAGATGGATTAAAGACTTAAATATAAAACCTAAAACTATAAAAACCCTAGAAGGAAACCCAGGCAATACCATTCAGGACACAGGCATGGAGAAAGATTTCATGATAGAGGTGTTAAAAACAATTGTGACAAAAGCAAAAATTGACAAATGGGATCTAATTAAACTAAAGAGCTTTGGCCCAGCAAAGGAAACTATCAACAGAGTGAGCAGAAAACCTGCAGAACAGAAGATAATTTTTTCAAACTAGGTATCTGACAAAGGTCACATATACAGCATCTACAAGGAACTTAAATTTACAGCAAACAATCCCATTAAAAAGTGAGCAAATGACATGAACAGACACTTCTCAAAAGAAGACACATATGTGAACAATAGTCAAATGACAAAAGCTCAACATCACTGATCATTAGAGAAATGAAAATCAAAACCACGTAAGATACCGTCTCACACTAGCCAGAATGACTATTATGAAAAAGTCAAAAAATAACAGATTGGTGAGGTTGTGGAGAAAAAGGAATGCTTATACGCTGTTGCTGGGCATGTAAATTAGTTCAACCATTTTGAAAGACAGTGTGGTGATTTCTCAAAGACCTAAACATAGAAATGCCATTTGGCCCAGCAATCCCATTTCTGGGTATATACAGAAATTGTTATGTTATAAAGACACATGCATGCATTTGTTCATTGCAGGACTATACACATAGCAAAAACATGGAATCAACCTAAATGCCCATCAGTGATAGACTGGATAAAGAAAATGTGGCACATATACACAATGGAATGCTATGCAGTCATAAGAAGGAATGAGATAATGTTCTTTGCAGGGACATGGATGGAACCAGAGGCCATTATCCCCTGCAAACTAGTGCAGGAACAGAAAACCACATACCACATGTTCTCACTTGTAAGTGGACATTAAATGATGGGAACACATGGACACATGCGAGGGAGCAACACACACTGGGAAAGTGAAGGGTGGGAGGAGGGAGAGAATTAGGAAAAATAACTAATGAGTGCTGGGATTAATACCTGAAAGATGAAATATTCGTACAACAATCCTGGATGACACGAGTTTATCTATATAATAAACTGGCACCTATGCCTTTGAACTTAAAATTTATAAAAAGACCTTCAATTGGTAAATTTTGTCAGGTCTGATGGGAAGTGATAATTCTGCGCCTCCATGATTGTGGTGATTCTTGTAGTTGGAAATATCTCTGTGGGACATATGGAATTATTTCTAGAAATACAGGCTCCTGTGGGGCAGGAGGCATTTTAGCTGATTTGGTTTATGCCTCCTTCTAGGTGCATTTTCTTGCACCTGTGCTATTATCTGGGGGTGACCAAGACAGACTTAATATTCCCCTCAGTGTGACTGAATTTTACATGTTTCTTTCTGATTGTAGGCTTCTGATTATACGATTATTTGCATTTCTCTAGTGATCTCCTTCTTCTGAGAGCATTAACTTCAGAAAGCTTGCACTCTGCCCGTTTTAAATGTAAATCTTCTACAACCTAAAAATGAATTTCCTAAGAGATTAGGAGCCATCCTTTTCAAATGTAGCGCTCAAGAAAGACAGGACCTCCTCTCTCCCTGTCTTTGTGGAGAGGTAGGAGACTAACTCTGATAAGGGGCAATTCGTAAACAGAGACAGCATCATCACATTGACCAACCTCCCCACTAAAGTCCTCCAGTACTTTTCTGTTAGCTCATCACAGCATTTAAAAATTCTCCTGCCTTTTATTCCAGAGAAGTTTAGTTCAGTTTCTGTCCATAATGCAATAGTCTTTAATGAAGACTTCCTCGCCATTTTTAACAGGCTTCCAGTGCTATTTTTCTTTTACAGGGGTGAGGTGAGGGAGTAAAGAGAACAGATGCCGGGTGTCTGTGTAGACCATTGCATACACTGCTGCAAGGACTCCACTTTAATCCTGATGCTACACTTCCATGCTGGCAAACTGTGGCTCCTGTCCTCTGTCTCTCAGAGTCAGCTAAGGCCAAGTGGGGCCTATGATAGTCTTATGAGTCTGAGTGTTTAGTTGAAGATAAGAAGATCCCTCTTACTGGATGTCCTCTTATGATGACTCTTTCTGCATTCTTGATACTAGTTTTCATTTTGCTTTCTGGTAGAGTTTGTTTTCAATCAAAAGGCCAAGTAGAACCAGAAAGTGAAATGATGAGTCCTTATTAACTTGCTCCATAGTTTTCAGGAGTCCAGTCTCTTTCTTTTTGTCATTAATTATGTGACTGTAAATTGTTATTTTATGGATTTTGAGAAAATCCTTTTAGACTTACCCTTACAATGGGGCTACTTACTTGTGTTGAGACTGTTGAGTAACAGGTTAGTCATTTTAGTTAGTTACCTGCAAGAAAAATATCTTACTCACATTTAAAGGAGATAACTGGTATCAGCCCCCTGTATCTGTGGGTTCTGTGCCTGTGAATTTAACTGACTATGGATCAAAAATATTTGAAAAAAGATTGTTTGTTTAGAACATGTACAGACATTTTTCCTTGTTATTATTCCCTAAACAATACAGCAAGACAACTATTTTATAGCATTTTCATCATATTAGGTATCATAATTAATCTAGAGATAAGATTTAGAGTATACAGGGGGATGTGTGTAACTTATAAGCAAATGCTACACTATTTTATGTAGGAAACTTAAGCCTCTTTGAATTTAGGTATCCATGGAGTGGGGGCTACTAGAACCAATATCCCATGACAGGGATGATTATACTGTCATCAAGGAACAAGATATATAGGAATGTGGGTAAAGAAAACAAAAGAATATAAACCATAGGAATTCTGGAATGACTAGAGTTAGTTTCTGCATTTTTTTGGAGTCAAAGTGGGATAAACTGATTACCTGGCAGCTAAGAAGAAGCCACTCTGGACAACATGCCCTTGAGCAGGCTGGCTGGGGTTATCTTATAAAAAGCCCCCCCAAACACTTTTAGCCACATATAGATTCTTTAAAACACCTTGAGAATTTATTTTCTAGTATACGCAATAGGCTTTCTCATTGTATTGTCTAACAGGGTCTTTTCATCAGTAACTTTCCCTTATCAGTCCAGGTCTGCAGCATTTCCTCATCAGAATTTCTTAGCACATTCATGTAGCCTCAGCTTGGGCAGGATAATTGTAGATATTCCTTCCTGAGGACTAAATATATTTTTTCAAAATAATTACCAAGGTTCAATTGATCAAGCCAGAAACACTGTTCAGAGACCTATAGATAGAACAGAGAAGAACCAAAGAAGGAAAGGAGGAAGTTTTGGACTCATGTTAATATTTTAAATGATCCTTTAAATGTATGTCATATATTTGAAGGAAAGCACATTTAGGACTTGGAAAAATTATTCTAAATATATTGTAACTCAAATGAAACATGTTCAGTTAGATAATGGATTGCTGCAAAATTATTATACATACTTTATCTAAAGAGCTGTCACAAATTTATAAATGAATATCACATTTTTGAAGTACTTAGAGAATACAGACAGCTTCCTTGGACTAATGGTAGCTGTCAACTGTTAATGCATAATAATTATGTCTTCAGTGATAGTTCTTCTAAGAAGTTGTTTTCTGTATCTCCTTATTGTGATTCTCACCTCCTTCTTCTACCTCCTTCTGTTTTTAACCTTACCTTTTTGATTGTTAATATAAGGCTATGCCAAGATAAATTCTATAGAATATGCAAGGATTTAACAGATGATAGAATTTGTAGGGTCATGTATAGCATATAAAAAACTACAAACATGGCAGAAGCTTAAACAATAAAAAGAAGAAAAACACCTCTGGAACTGTTCCAGACATCTTTATAAACCCAATAGGACTATGAAGGATTATATTATATTGTAGAAGAAATTTGAACTTAAGTTATGGGGAAATAGAACCCTGGAAGAAATTCAGTTAAATTCAGCAACACTGCATTAAATATAAGCTCAGTTCAGGTGCCATAAAAGTTACAAAGTCAAGACCTCGTGTGTGCTTATGAAATTTATGATCAGGCTGAGTTCCTTATTACTCAGAAATCCTCTCCTTGAGAGAAGGGTGACTTCTAGCCATTTAAAATCCCTAGAACCTAGTATGGGGCCAGTAAATGCCCAGGAAATTGTTATTGAACTGAAGCACACAAAAGCGCCTTATGGGAATAAAAATGTGAATTACCTAATGCAATGGATGATTCATAAGAAAATGGTCATATTAATTAATCAAGAAGTCTTTCTCTGCAGCATCAATAGCCCTTTAAAAGTACCTCTCAACTCTGTTCCTTTGAGTTATAAGAAAGCATCATCTTTATCTGACAGGGAAGAGCCAACTAAAATGAAATAATAATCCCCTACTGAGCTATTGAGCCCTTGCAGTGCCCTGAGTGGTCCACAGGATGCTTTACATGTTTTATCTTACTTTATTCTCACACAATTCTATGGAGATAATAGAGTAAAACAACTGAAGCTTTGAAAGGTGATTTTTTTCCCCCACATTTATATGGCAAGTATGTAGAGAAACCAGAACGAAGGCTCTATTTTGTTCAACTCCAAAGCCCATGTTATTTCCCTTGGTTTTCACTGTTTCTGAAGCATGAGAAAATTACCTGCAGCCACTGCAGGTAATTACATGCCTTAAAAGAACCAGAAACTTTGACAGGTGCTCTTAGTTGAAGGTTAATGCATTCAAGACTGATTGGGAATTGCTCACAGATAAAAGGTAAGGTAAAGTTTAATTTTCCTAAGTGAGTGATATTTAAGACATCTTTTTCTCTCATTTTCAAACCCCATTTGCAGCACGTGTTATGGCAAAAATATATGTGAGTTTTTATTGTGACTTCCAAACGTGAATTTTTATAGATTTTTTTCTAGGTTTACATATCAACAAAAAAGAGAGGAATGGAAAGAAAATTGGAAATTAATATTTTAGATGTTGATATGGTTTGGCTGTGTCCCCAGTCAAATCTTATCTTGTAGTTTTTATAATTCCCTGCATGTCACAGGAGAGGCCCCGTGGAAGGTAATTAAATTGTGGGGTGGTTAGCCCATGCTGCTGTTCTCAGATAGTGATTGAGTTTTCAAGAGATCTCATGGTTTTATAAGGGAGTTTTCCCCTTCTGCTTAGCACTTCTCCTTGTTGCCACCATGTGAAGAATGTGTTTGCTTCCCCTTCCATCATAATTGTAAATTCCCTGAGGCTTCCCTAACCCTGAAGAACTGTGAGTCAATTAAACTTTTTCTTTATAAGATGCTCAGTCTTGGGTATGTCCTTATGGCAGAGTGAGAATGGACTAGTACAGTAAATTGGTACCAGTAGAGTGAGTGCTACTATAAGGATACCTGAAAGTGTGGAAGTGACTTTGAAACTGGGTAACAGGCAGAGGTTGAAACAGTTTGGAGACTTAGAAGAAGATAAGAAATTGTGGGAAAGTTTTGGAACTTCCTAGAGACTTGTTGAATGGCTTTGACCAAAATGCTGACAGTGATATGGACAATGAAATCCAGGCTGAGGTGGTCTCAGAGATGAAGAACCTCTTGAGAACTAGAGTAAAGGTAACTCTGCTATGTAAAGATACTGGTGGCATTTTGCCCCTGCCCTAGAGATCTGTGGAACTTTGAACTTGAGAGATGATTTAGGTATCTGGCAGAAGAAATTTCTAAGCAGCAAAGGATTCAAAAAGAATCAGAGTATAAAAGTTTGAAAAATTTGCAGGCTGATAATGTGATAGAAAAGAAAACCCCATTTTCTGGGGAGAAATTTAAGCCAGTTACATAAATTTGCCTGAGTAATGAGGAGCCAAATATTAATCACAAAAACAATGGGGAAAATGTCTCCAGGCCATGTCAGAGACCTTCATGGCAGTCCTTCCTATCTGAGGCCTAGAGGCCTAGGAGGAAAAAAATGGTTTAATAGGCCAGGACCAGGGACCTCCTGCTCTATGGAACCTCAGGATGTGGTGCTCTGCATCTCAGCTGCTTCAGCTCTAGCCATGGCTACAAGGGGCCCATGTATAGCTCAGGTCATTGCTTCAGAGGGTGCAAACCCCAAGCCTTGGCAGCTTCCATGTGGTGTTGGGTCTGTGGGTGCACGGATGTCAAGAATTGAGGTTTGGGAACCTCTGACTAGATTTCAGAGGATTTATGGAAATTCCTCAATGTCCAGGCAGAAGTTTGCTGCAGGAGTGGAGCCCACATAAGAACCTCTGCTAGGGCAGTGCAGGAAGGAAATGTGGGGTCAGAGCCCCCACTCAGTCCTCACTAGGGCACTGCCTAGAGGAACTGTGAGAAGAGGGCCACTGTCTTCCATACCTCAGAATGGTAGATTCACTGACAGCTTACACCGTGTGCCTGAAAAAGCTGCAGACACTCAAGGCCAGCCTGTGAAAGCAGCCAGGAGGGAATCTGTACCCTGCAAAGTCACAGGGACAGAGATGCCCAAGGCCATGAGAGCTTGCCTCTTGCATCGCTGTTACCTGGATGTGAGACATGGAGCCAATGGTGATCATTTTGGAACTTAAAGGTTTAATGACTGCTCTACTGGATTTTGCATTTGCATAAGCCTGTAGTCTCTTTGTTTTGATCAATGTCTCCCATTTGGAATGAGTGTATTTACCCAATTCCTGTACCCCTATGGCACCTAGGAAATAACTAAGTTTCTTTTAATTTTATAGGCTCATAGGTGGAAGAGACTTGCCTTCTCTCAGATGATACTTGGAGTTGGACTTTTGGGCGAATGCTGAAATAAACTAAGACTTTGTGGGGCTGTTGGGAAGGCATGTTTGTGTTTTCAAATGTGAGGACATGAGATGTGGGAGGGGCCAGGGGTGGAATGATATGGTTTGATAGTGTCCCCACCCAAATCTCATCTTGGATTATAGTTCCCATAATCCCCACGTCATGAGAGGGACCCAGTGGGAAGTTATGAATCATCGTTTGGTTACTTCCATGCTGCTGTTCTCATTATAGTAAGTGAGTTTTCATGAGACCCAGTGTTTTTATGAGGGACTTTCCCCCCTTATGCTCAGCAATTCTCCTTACTGCCACTATGTGAAGAATGATGTGTTTGCTTCCCATTCCATCATGATTGTAAGTTTCCTGAGGCCTCCTAAGCCCTGCAGAACTGTGAGTCAATTAAACCTCTTTCCTTTATAAATTACTGAGTCTTGGGTATGTACTTTTAGCAGTGTGAGAATGGACTTAATATACAGATGTTTGCTAACTACTAGATGTTTAGTAGTATCAGCAGAATTTAATATTTATAAGCCATTTTTTTCTGACCCTGAACTCCATTTATTTTCACACTACTGTGCTAATTTCCCCAAAATTATCAGTAGATTTGACAATTAATAGATTCTACTAGCTTCATTAGCATCTAGCAGCAAAGTTTTGGGCAAATTTCTCTAAGTGTCAGTTTGCTAATCTATGGAACAGGGATAATGATGATGATTATCTCACAGAGCTTTAGGATTAAATAATTTATTTTGTATTATGTCTAACAAATAAAAATTTAGTCCATCTTTTCATGATACTAACAGTGTAAGATATGCCATATTTTACATTTGTCTAAATGAAACTAAATCTTAATACTCACATGCCAAGTTTGGCTATGTCTTTAACATCAATAAAATTTGAGGCATCACTCCTCCATTATATAGAAAGAAGTTCCAGATTTTACTAAGTTTAAGAAAAAAGGCTAAAGGGTGTGGTCTTCTGTTTTTGTTGGCCATGATGCCTTGGCTTCTTGTGTTATTCAATGCCTGGTCCATCACCATGTGCTTGGCACAGGCGTGGCTGCAGGGAGACCATGTTCTCAGCTTCAGCCATAGGAATGTCACTGGAGGGCACAAGACCATGATTTGTAGTTTGCAGCCCATGGAGGCATTCATGCATCTGTCACCCTCAGAGTTCTCGCCATGACCCAGGGGGATGTAAATTGCTAAGTTACTCTTACACTTCCCAGTTAAGGAAGGTTGCCACAGTCTGGGCTGAAGCCATGCCGTTCCTCAGACACTGCACAACATCTACCTGTTTCTCTCTCAGACAAAGGAGTTCCTCCTCTCAAAGATGGACTTCATGTGAATTTTTCTGCTGGGTTGCTCAGTGCCAATTTTCTGTTTCAGGTTTGAAACTTTGAAAGGTTGTTAACAAATACTTCCTTTCCTATCTCACAACAATAACAACACAGACATACACAAACACACATGCACACACACATGCACATACACACACAGAATAAAACTCTAGAAATCAATAACTCAAAGTTATACTCTCATTTCTGGGAAGCTTGGTGTGGAGGTGAATAATAGGAAGATAGAAGCAAGCACTGTTTACCAGGTTCTTATAAATACTTCTAGAGATACTTTATATTCATAAATATTTGTGTGTATCTTGTATTTGGTAGGCAATTATGTATCAGTACTTCTCAAGCTATCTGTAGTGAACGACCAGTTAAAAAAATTCCAATCAGATGGAGACCAGTAATATTGTAAAATATAGTAAAAAGCTTGTGGCAATGCCAATAAAGCATTCTAAGTTTTATTGAGTTTTATTTATTTAAGTTTTCTGAGTGCTTACTCTCAATTCTCTGTACTTAACTCATGATCCACTAATAGCAGTGGTCTACAAATTGCATTTTCAGTATATTACTTGTATACATAGTTTCTTATTATAATATACATATTTCTTCCTAACTTGTTTTATGGTGGGGGGGTCTATTTAACATTATATCTCAAAGATCTTTTAATGAAAGGACAATTTAGAGCAATCTGTAGATAACATGAAACTAAGAAAAACTTGTTTTGGTAAGGTATCCAGATGTTTGGGGTTGTTTGTAACACAATATTGCCTGGTAAAAGCTGACTTATATTTCTACTTATATTTTACTAATCTAATTTAGAATTAATCAATGTCAATTATCATTCCTGATAACTTTTCAAGCTACTGCTTCTTTCTCTTGGATTCAGCATTGCCAATGAGGAATCTGATGTCAGTCTTACTCTCATGAATTTCCTGTTTTTGGTAATGTATGTCTATTGGTGTTGTACTTGAAGGATAACTTGTTTGGGTTAAATGACTGGGTGACCTTATTTGTTTATTTATAATCTTGCTAACATGTCTTCCTGAGTCCTGGCATGGGGAGTATTTACAGAGAAGCCTAAAGTAATCTGACTTTTCCCTCTGTACGTGGCTTCTTTTTTATTTGGGGTGGCCATACTTTTTTCTTCAACAAAGCTTTTTCTTCATTTAAGTTCACCCAGCTATATCATGGTGCCTATCATTTAAAAAATATGTTTTCAATAGAGACACAAAAAATCCTTCAAAAAATTAATAAACCCAGGAGCTGTTTTTTTGAAAAGATCAACAAAATAGACAGACCACAAGCCATATTAATAAAAAAGAAAAGAGAGAAGAATTAAATAGATGCAATAAAAAACAATAAAGGGACATCATCACTGATTCCACAGAAATACTAACTACCATCAGAGATTACTACAAACAACTCTATGCACATAAACCAGTAAACTTGGAAGAAATGGATAAATTTCTGGATATTTGCACCCTCCCAAGCCTAATCCAAGAAGAAGTCAAAACCCTGAATAGACCAATAACAAGGGCTGAAGTTGAGGCAGCAGTTAATAGCCTCCCCCCA
Organism: Sapajus apella; assembly: GCF_009761245.1. Lineage (NCBI taxonomy): Eukaryota > Metazoa > Chordata > Mammalia > Primates > Cebidae > Sapajus > Sapajus apella. Next base: position 9,916,722 of record NW_022436941.1, read on the forward strand.
AAAATGTCCAGTTCCAGATGGGTTCACGGCTGAATTCCACCAGACATGCAAACAGGAGCTGGTACCACTCCTTCTGAAACTACTCCAAAGAATCCAAAAGGAGGGAATCCTTCCCAAATCATTATATGAGACCAGCATCATCCTGATACCAAGACCTGGCGGAGACTCAACAAGAAAAGAAAACCTCAGACCAATATCCATGATGAACATAGATGCAAAAATCTTCAATAAAATACTGGCAAACCAATTGCAACAGCACATCAAAAAGCTTATCCATCACTATCAAGTAGGCTTCATCCCGGGGATGCAAGGCTGGTTCAACATATGGCAAGTCATTGTAAACATAATTCACCACATAAACAGAACCAAAGACAAAAACCACATGATTATCTCAATAGATGCAGAGAAGGCCTTCAACAAAATTCAGCATCCCTTTATGCTAAAACTCTCAATAAACTAGACATCAACGGAATGTATCTCAAAATAATAAAAGCTATTTACAACAAACCCATCGCCAATATCATACTGAATATGCAAAAATGGGAAGCATTCCCTCTGAAATCTGCCACTAGACAAGGATGCCCTCTCTCACCACTCCTATTCAATATAGTACTGGAAGTTCTAGCCAGAGCAGTCAGGAAAGTAAAAGAAATAAAGGGTGTTCACTTAGGAAAGGAGGAAGTCAAATTGTCTCTATTTGCAGATGCCATGATTATATATTTAGAAGACTGCATCCTGTCAGCCCAAAATCTCCTGAAACTGATAAGCAACTTCAGCAAAGTCTCAGGATACACAATCAATGTGCAGAAATCACAAGTGTTCCCATACACCAATAACAGACTTAAGGAGAGCCAAATCAAGAATGAACTGCCATTCAAAATTCCTACAAAGAGAATAAAATACCTAGGAATACAACTAACAAAAGATGTAAAGGACCTCTACAAGGAGAACTACAAAGCACTGCTCAGGGAAATAAGAGAGGACACAAACAGATGCAGAAACATTCCATGCTCATGATTAGAAAGAATCAATATTGTGAAAATGGCCATATTGCCCAAAGTAATTTATAAATTCAATGATATCCCCATCAAGCTACCTATGACCCTCTTCACAGAACTGGAAAAAAACACCTTAAACTTCACATGGAACCAAAAGTGAGCCCCCATAGCCAAGTCAATTCTAAGCAAAAAGAACAAAGAGGGAGGCATCATGCTACCTGACTTTAAACTATACTACAAGTTTACAGTAATCAAAACAGCATGGTACTGGTACCAAAACAGAGATATAGACCAATGGAACAGAACAGAGGGCTTGGAGGCAACACCACACTTCTACAACCATCTGGTTTTTGACAAACCTGACAAAAACAAGCAATGATGAAAGGATTCCCTGTTAAATAAATGGTGTTGGGAAAACTGGTTAGCCATGTGCAAAAAGCAGAAACTGGACCCCTTCCAGACACCTTATACTAAAATTAACTCCAGATGGATTAAAGCCTTAAACATAAGACCTAACACCATAAAAACCCTAGAAGTAAACCTACGCAAAACCATTCAGGACCTAGACGTAGACAAGGACTTCATTACTAAAACACCAAAAGCATTGGCAACGAAAGCCAAGATAGACAAATGGGATCTAATTAAACTCCAGAGCTTCTGCACAGCAAAAGAAACAATCATTAGAGTGAACCAGCAACCAACAGAATGAGGAAAAATTTTTGCAATCTACCCGTCTGACAAAAGGCTAATATCCAGAATCTACAAAGAACTAAAACAGATTTACAAGAAAAAACAAACAAACCCATTCAAAAGTGGGTGAAGGACATGAACAGACACTTTTCAAAAGAAGACATATATGAGGCCAACAAACATATGAAAGAAATACGCATCATCACTGGTCATTAGAGAAACGCAAATCAAAATCACATTGAGATACCATCTCACCCCAGTTAGAATGGTGATCATTAAAAAATCTGGAAGCAACAGATTCTAGAGAGGATGTGGAGAAATAGGAATATTTTTACACTTTGTGGGAGTGTAAATTAGTTCAACAATTGTGGAAGACAGTGTGGTGATTCCTCAAGGACCTAGAGATAGAAATTCCATTTTACCCAGCGACCCCATTACTGGGTATATATCCAAAGGATTATAAATTGTTCTATTATAAAGACACATGCTAATGTGTGTTCACTTTGGCACTGTTTACAATAGCAGAGACCTGGAATCAACCCAAATGCCCATTGATGATAGACTGGGCAGGAAAAATGTGGCACATATGCATCCTGGAATACTATGCAGCCATAAAAAACGGCGAGTTTGTGGCCTTTGTAGTGACCTGGATGAATCTGGCAACCATCATTCTCAGCCATCTGACAGAGGAACAGAAAATTAAACACAGCATTTTCTCACTGATAGGCGGATGTTGAACAATGAGAACACATGGACACAATGAGGGGAGCATCACACACTGGGGTCTGTTGGGGGTGACTAGTGGAGGGACTGTGGGGGGCAGGTAGTTGGGGAGGGATAACATGGGGAGAAATGCCAGATATAGGTGATGAAGATGGAGGCAGCAAACAACATTGCCATGTATGTACCTATGCAGTAATCCTTCATGTTCTTCACATGTCCCCCAGAACCTAAAGTGCAATAAATTTATATAAAAAAGTTTTTTTCTGACACACTTGGGAAATAGAATGTTTTTTAGACATTCAGATTAAATTTTTTCTATGGTTTGAAATGAAAACATTTTTGTTGTCTTTGCAGGGTATGTTCCTTTCCATTCATTATAAATTCTGCTTCATGAGTATTAATTATATGTGTGATGGATCTCTGTGTATGGCATTTGATCTACCATCTTTGCTGTAACGATTCCTATATGTTTATTTTTTTCATTTATTTATATTTATAATTTTTCTAGGCCGTCAACATGTACTTGAATGGAATTTAAGTCATTCTATTCTATTTTTATTTTTTTTTGTGGTGAGGACACTTAAGATCTACTCTCTTAGCAAATTTGAAGTATGCAATACAGTATTAACTATAGTCACATTGCTATATGTATTTCTAGTTGACTTTAATATATGTTTTTTCTTTGTGTGTTCTTTTTGATTTTATTTCTGCACTCAACTAGCTCATGTTTCCTCTTCTGCTGTCTTATCAACTCTTTCTTCAGCTATTTGTCTCTTTTGTGAGCTCTTCTTTTTTTTTTTTTTTTTTTTTTTGAGACGGAGCCTCACTCTTGTTACCCAGGCTGGAGTGCAATGGCGCAATCTCGGCTCACCGCAACCTCCGTCTCCTGGGTTCAGGCAATTCTCCTGCCTCAGCCTCCTGAGTAGCTGGGATTACAGGCATGCGCCACTATGCTCAGCTATTTTTTTGTATTTTTAATAGAGACGGGGTTTCACCGTGTTGACCAGGATGGTCGTGAGCTCTTCTTTTAAGTGCAAGTAATATTATCTGGAATTCATTTGGAGACCATGAATAATTATTTGTTTGAACTGCTAATCTGTTGGGTAATTATTCTTGCAATCTATTTTCTTCATCTGCCTGATTTTAATTTTCTCTCCTACTATGGTCTGAGTGTTTGTGTTCCCCTAATATTCATAGTTGGAGACTAATGCAAGGTAGGCTCTTTAGGAAGTGGTTAGATCATAAGAGTAGAGAACTCATGGATGAGATTAGTGCCCTTGTGAAAGAGGCTGGAGGAAGCTTGTTTGCCCCTTCTGCCATGTAAGGACAGAGGAAGAAGGTGCCAGCTCTGAGAAATGAACTCTCATCAGACACTGAACTTGCTGGTACCTTGATCTTGGACTTCCCAGACTCCAGGTCTGTGAGCAATCTATTTCTGTTGTTTATAAATTACCAAAGTGTTTGGTTAGAACAGCCTAAATGAACTAAGACAACTTTCTACATTTATTGTGTATCTATTAATATTTTAATTTTTTGTTCTGCTTTTAATGGGTTTAATTATTTGAAAGATATAGTTGGAAACTGGGCAGAGGTATAGGTGATGTGCGTTGGGACACTGTAGGTTTGATTTAGGTTTCTCATCTTAAAAACCCTCTTAGAAAGCTTGCTATTTCCTCTGCTTCAGGAATCTTGTGATCTCAGCTTTCAGTGTCTTAGCAGATTATGACATATTAATGTCCTTTGTGTCACAACTCTCCTACTAAGATCTGCTGGTCTGTAATAACTGTCTTTCCTCCATTTTATCCATCCATGAATAGTCTAGGGTGTAGACCAGAGAAATGGCTTATCAACGTGGATATCTTGTTTACACTCCCTATTACTTTTCTTTCCCACCCATCCTCCTAGATCTTATTGCTAACTTAGAACAGAATTATTTTCTTTTAGACAAGTGTTTCTTTGTTTAAGACTTAAGACTGTATGTGCCTTTTCTTAACATCTCACCTTGTTTTGGTCTAGATTTTCCAGTGTTTCAAGTATACCTCTGTTGGGATCCAGCCCAATCCTGCACGTGGGCACCCTGAGTCCTGGTGATGACGAGGGAGTGAGAAAAGAAATAAGACAAGAGTAGAATTTTCACAGTATGGGTCCAGGGGGCCAATGCACTTCTGCCCATTGAGCTCTGGGGTCCACAAGCTTTTATTAGGTGCATTATCTTGCTAATTTTGCAGGCCATGGGGAGGGGAGGTGAGAAGGAAGATAGCTGAGGGAAGAGCATGTGTCTGCAGCAACAAAAGCAAATATGGTTTGTCTAAGAAATGCTAACTTTGGACACAATTTTTATCAACCATTGTTTATACAGGTGCATCAGCAAAGAGGCACAGTGGATAAAGCTCCATAAGATCTGACCACACACAGTGCATCCAAGGGGCTTTTATCTCCCAATCATTGTGGACACAGAGCAGTCAGAATTACTCCATATTCTGAGAATATAGGCAGAGCCTGTGGCTTCCAGTTACCTCTGCTCTGTAACACTTTCCTGTCCTGCAAACTCCCATCTGCAAAGACCCTCCTGAGTCTTGTGACCAGTGGTTACATTCCTTCCCTGAGTTCTTGCATAAGCCCTCTTTACACAACCCTCACGCAGACCCTATGTTGGGAAGAGATCCTGGGACCAAAGCATTCTTTGCTGCCTTGCAGCCACACTGCAGCACTCTGCGGTTTTAAAGCGCTCTCAGATGGTCTTTGCTATAGCTTCCTGTTACCACTTGATGTCTGCTTTTATTTTACTGCACCATAGTTTGGAGTTTTCTTAATTCAATATTTGATCCCTGGCACAAATCTCAGTGTATAAAAAGCAAAGTAAGCTTGTAATCATTTAACTACAAATAACGCAAGTCTGCCGCTGGCCATTTTGGCCTACATACCTCAGTTTTCTAATTTAATTGATGATGAAGATTTTTCTCCTTGCATTCTTTTGGTTGTTTGTAGTGGGTTTCACAGGATTGGGAACACAATAAAAAGAGTGCTTTGTCTATCATCTTCAACTGAAAAGCTTAACAGCTTTAAAAAGATTGAATTGATACGGTGAAAGCTCTCTCCTCATAATTTTCATTGATAGGAAGTACTGGACAGAGATGTTTAAGAGATAAAATCAAGAGAACTTGCTGATTTGTGGGAAATAGGAGCCAAGGAAAGGGGAACAATTAAGGGCAGTCATTACATTTTCTTGGCTTGTGATATTTGGATGATGATGGTGCCAATTATTTGATGGAGAAGGTAGGAGGACTGGGTTGCCATGGGAAGATATATTAAGGGTTGCATTTTAGATTTATTAAAATTGAGAAATATCTGAAATATTCAACTGGGGATTTCACATATGCTCTTGGATATAAGTCTGGAACACTGAGCAGAGGTCTGGGCTTAATATGAATTTGTGATGTATTAGCTTAATTAATGTAGGATATTTCAGTCTTGGGGATGGATAAAGGAATCTTGGAGGTAGGTTGTGTAGATTAAAAATGGTAGAAGTCAGCTCTGAGATTGCCTTACCCTTAGAGGTCAGTTATTAGAGAATGTGCAAAGGAAGCTGAGATAGAAGAAAAACAAAAACACAATATCTGTGAAGGGAAGAGGTGATATGATTTCAAGACAGAGGGAATAGTCTATCATATTAAATGAGGTTGAAAGGTGGATAGATGAATGAAGGAAGTGCTCTCTGGATTTGGCAACACAAAACTCAGCAATGACTTTGACAATGGCAGCATCAGTGGATTAGTGGGGTGAGAAACCAGATTGCACTGGCTCAAATTAGTAAAGTGGAAGTGAGAAAGCAAAAGGAAAGCAGGTGACATTTAAAAAATATTTTATTTTAAATCGACAATTTATAATTGTATATATTTATGGAGTACAAAGTGATGTTATGATTTAAGAATAAAATGTGAAATATTAATAATTGCATTCATCTAATATATGCATGACTTCAAATACTTATTTTTTGAGAACATTTTAAATTTACTCTCAGTAATTTCCAAATATGCAATACACTATTATTAACCATATTAACCATGTTGTGCAAAATAATTAAAAAAAATCTTATGATTCCTGTCTGATTTTGTACCCTTTGGCCATGATCTTCTCATTTTCCCCACCCCAGCTTCTATTAACACAACTCTCTGCCTCTGAGTTCAGTTGTTTTAGATGTTACATGTAAGTGAAACCATTAGGTGTTTGTCTTTCTGTTCCTGGCTTATTTAATTTAGCAGCAGGTTCTCTAGTTTCATCCATGTTGTCACAAATAACAGAATTTTCATCTTTTTTAAGGCTGAGTAGTATTCCATTGGAAAGCAGGTAAAATTTTCAAGAGGGTTAGCTATGAATGGTAGCATAGAAATAGGGTAGTAAACCAGCTTTAAGAACAGAACATCCCCATCACTTTTAAAACCCTTCCTGGTCTTCCTTCCTCCTCTCCAGATGCAGCAACTACACTTAATTCTTGCTAATCATTGCTTGTCTTTTTAGCTTTACCATAAAATCTTAAAATTCACACACAAAAAAAGAAAAAAGAAATAGGGTAGGAAAAAGTAGCATCTGTGTTTTCTATTTATTGTAGTTTAATATAAAAGGCACTAAAACATGGTTCTGTCCTATTGAAATGATATATAGAAGGGAAGAGATTAATCATACAGGAGAGAGATGGATGATTGACATTGCATGGGCCTTACAGAAAGTATGAGGGAATTTAATTCAGAGCAGAAGTTGAGTGGCTGGCCATGGACAGATGTATGCTTTTGTTGAAACAGAAGAGAAGATGGCAATATGTGTATTAATGCAGGAAGGTATTTAAATTTGGGAGTGGAAAAATGATGAAATTTCTTTCTGATGGCTTCTGTTTCTTCTGTGAGATTTGAGGGAAAGTAATCAGGTTGCTTCTTTTGTGAGGCTTGAGATAATAAAGTTATTAAAAACCCTTTCATTGTTGTTGAAGATTCAAAACATTTGCCCTGTTATACTTGATATACTTAAATTATTGTATTATATTCCAGGATTCTTTTTCTAGAAAATAATTAATAAAACTATAAATCAAGGTTAAATACCTACTGGCATATTATTGTCTGAGTTAGCACCTACTAGTATATCCATTTTACAGATTAAAAAACCTGAACCCTACAGACATTAAATAATTTGCTCAGTAAGACATAAGTGGGAAGTGAGGGAAATGGATTGCAGTCTAACCTGACTGATCTTAGAATCTGTGCTTTTAATCACTACACAATATTACCTCTGCTCATTGTAACATTTAAATTACACACATACATACATAATGAAAGGGTAATAACCTGGACATTTTCATTACTGTCCTTGTCTTTGTTTCAAAAATTCCTCTACCCCATCCACCATTTTTTTTTTAAAGATTCTGTGTAAAATAAACACCTCATTTCTAAATTACTGAAGTCAAGAGGAGTGGAAATAAAACTACACATTCTCACTTAGCATTTTCTATACATATCAAGAGTTCTTATTTTAAATCTTTAACAATGAAACAGTGATGAGAGAGCTTGAAACTTGACAGCATTGTCTTCCTCCCAATGTAATATTAACATTTGCTTTCATGAGCATGTTAATTTTTCTACATGACATTTTTCTTTAACATTTTTAATAAGACAGAGAATTCAGATATTTGACAGAGTACCTATTTAAAGCAAGGAATAACAAAAATATGATATCTAGGCAGAGAGTTAAGGAAGAATTATATTTAAAAGAACCATAAAAGATGTAATAATGTAGGTACGTTTTTTCTCAGTGCAGTTTAGTTCTCTTATTTTTCTTTGTGTAGGAGTACTTTCTGCAATTCAGATGCAAAAGTTTAATACTTCATTTATTAAAGGCAACTTAATTCTTCTGTGTATTTGTATCCAATATTAGTGTTCAATAAATCAATAAAGTGACCATAGTTAACATTAAGCTATTGAACATTTCAAAACTGCTAGAAGAAAATAATGTAAATGTTTACAGCATAAAGAAAAGACAATTTTTTAAGGTGATGGGTATTCCAATACCCTGATTTGATCTTTTCACGTTATATGAGCATATCAAATTATTACATGTATCCCAAAATATATAAATTTATTATGTATCAATAAAAAGTAAATAAAAATAATCATAAGAGTGGAAATCAGATTCTTAGCTAGAGAGGAGAAATGTACTAAAAAGGAAGAAAAGATTGACATGGAGGGATACAAAAGAAAACATTAACATGGAAGGGATACAACTTTTTCTGCAGTTCCCGAATTTTCTAACATATTGATCATTTATTACAAAATTCTGTGAAAGAAACCGGAGTTATCCTATTTTATGGAGAAGAAAGTGAAATATCAAAAATACATATAATTTGTTTTGCAGTAAATAGTATATCAATAATGTATAGCATTCAAAATTCATGTCTTTCTTTTTTGCTGACATTCTTCTTGCTTACCTTGATTCAGGAAGTTTTGGCTGTGTAGAGTTTCTGTTGACTAAAATTAATACTTGGAATTCATAGCTATATTTTGAAAAACTTTAAAGTTAAAAATAATTAAAATGCAAATGCAACTGGAAGAATTTAACTATGGAATTAAGCTCATTCTGATATTTCAGTGATACCCTGACATATTACCTGACTTTAGGACCAGCTTTTGTTGAGACAGGTGAATGTGAATATCCACACACAATTGGAGGAAAGGACACAAGATAGAATGTTTGGCTAGAGGCCAGAATGACAGCTTTGCTTACTTGATTTTTCTTCTTTACAGAATGGCCCTGTCTGAGAGATATGTTACACTAGACACTAAGACCCAATATTTATGACTTAAGAAAAAAAAGATCCTTATGCACTGTCTGAAGGTGATCCTTCCTGATTTTTGCAACAAGTAATTCTTTTTCTTTCAGTGGAGGGAGCCACACTTTGATCACATAATTTCACTTTATAATATAGATAGTTTTAGGAGAAACTAATTAAAGATTTTCTTACTTGTATTTTCAGAAAGCCCTCATGTAGTGCATTACGTGATTAACTCTTGTGATTTGGTAAAATGAGAGTTGTATTGGCTCTACAATAAGAATGAAAAGAGAGAGAGAGAGAGAGGAATTATCATAGCATATCTAGAACAACATACAAATCTTTATTTTATTGCTTTTGGCCTCTTTGAGGTGTCAGGCATGGCAGAGATGTGTATGCTTTCCTTTAAGTTCATGACCCTGGAAACTCCTTCTTCAAAGAAATGTTGAAAAATACTTCATTTTTGCCTTCTAAAGAATGGATATCAGAAAAATTGGTGGACTAAATTTTTTAGTTACTTCACTCCTATCCCTTATCAATATTCTTGATCCTACCTTGCTCCTTGAAGTTGGATGCTTCTTTTGGGAGTCAAAATTGTATGCAAGGTCCTAGTTAATAGAGAAAAGGAGCTCCTTGTCATTGGAAGTAAAGTAATTTTTCTGAATCAATAATATAAATAAAATAAATAAATAAATAAATAAATAAAATAAATAAAATAAAAAATAAAGTAATTTTTCTGAATCAATTTTTCAACTGGTGATCCTTTAGATTGTGGAAGTTGATAATACAGAAAATAGGAAATGCTTTAAAAATGTGACATAGCCTAAAAGAATTACAAATATTATCTGGTAACTTTGGCGTATTCTAGAAGCATGGTTTGACTCCTGCATCTTGCAGGCAAATATTAGTATTAGAAAAAAATGATTTTTTTTTCTTTTTGGCTCATGCTCTTTAACATTACAAAATTATTTCAATTTAAACATTTCAGCTATATTTCATAGCAGTCCAGTGAGATAAACATGAATTGGCATTATCACAGATCAAATTCTTTATAAATTCACTGCTTTGAGGTAAATCACCCAAAGGAGCGGGTAAGAATTAGATGGCAGGTCCAGAGCATCACATGTTTGATATATTCCCCATGGCCTCAGTTCATATACTCATGAACTGAGAGAGAGAGAGAGAGAATGGGAGAGAGAGAGAGAGAGAGAGACCAACATAGTAAAAGTTCAGACTAGCATCTGAGATTTTAAGTATTAATTTAAAACAGCTGTAAAAATATTCAGATATTCACTTCAGGTAACATACTGGCTTTTTCCAGAAAAGAATGTTATCAATGCTATCTTCCTTTGCCTGAGGAGAGGATAATCAAGCTGGCACACTGACAATCAATGTAAATTCATTAAACAAAACAGGAAGTAAACAGGTATCTTTAAGTTTGTATCTCCCATTCATAAATACTTTCAGTTATACCTGGTTATGAAATAGTTTTGAAATTATAAATAAATAAAACAAATGAAACCTCAGGCAAAAAAATAATGGAAAAATCCCAAAAGAAATAATCAGATTTTCCACCAGAGTGTTTTATTCTCTGAAATTGTTCTGACTGCTTGTCTCTTCAAGATATCCACAACTTCACTTAGCTAATGCCGTGTTTTATACATATTCATTTCCTGCTTTTATCCTGATTACCAAAATAATTATGTATAGTGTAGGAAAAAGGAAGATATACACAAAAGCACAAGGACAAATTAAAAACAATTCTTACTCTTCTCACTCAGATATGATCAACTTTGATATTTTACAGAGTATTCTTATATTTTTTATCCTCTTTTTCTAAATCACAATGTAGTGCAAATACTTTTATGTTTTCATTTTCATGACTACATGCATAGAAACCCACCTAAAAATATAGTTTGATTTCTTTTAATTTTACATAGAAAGATATTATGTATATACTTATGCGACAGTGGTATATCATATTATTTCAAATAACTTATTCTTTTTATAGTCTGTAGGGACTGTTAGACACCTATTTAATATCCAGTAATCTCTTCTTTCTAGGAGAATTCCAATTTTATTGAAAGCAGCAATATGCCCAGATGAAACAAACAAAATCAACAGGTTTATGTGTCCTTTGCTTGCACAGCCATTTTGTTGACAGCTGATGGTATACCTTGGTTCTTTTCTTCTTGGTTTAAGAGAATTTAAACAAGAGACACACAGCAAGGAGATGCAGCATAGCGTAACATATTGAAAAATAAAAAGAATATTTGGAAGTTAGGTGCAGAATAGATACTATACCTTGAGAGAGAGAGAGAGGATTCAGGGTGGGCTGCTCATAAGGATGAGACAGGAAAGACTGGCACTAGGTGACTACCTTTATGGGAATCTTACATGATTATTCATAAGGAGGTGGAAAGAGGTGTTACTAGTAAACATGTTCTGGGTGGTCTTCTGGGTGTACATGTGGAGTAGCTGTACATGCTTGTTCATACGTTGCATATCTCATTAGCATCTTAAATATTCACCCAGGTGTGTGTTTTTTACTATTAAAATGAGTAAAGGGTCAGTTTGAGGACAGGTAAAATCAAAGTACACATGCTCTCTACAGGGAATATCTACTGAAGATAGCTTTGCTTGAATACTCAATTACACTGCACATGTTGAGGCTTATTGTGTTGACTGTATGGTCATCACTTCCTTGACTACTTATCCTGCCTCAATTTCATGTGATTCTATCCATTTTTTTTAAGCTATTGCTTACTTAAAACTGTTACAATCGAATGCAATTGTTGTTATGTATGTAATAGTTAGTAAATATGGATGTACCATATTTTAATATGTTATTTGTAATAGATAATAAATATGAATGCACCATAAATTATTTAAGAATTCAGTAAGTAAATGACATTTAGAATATTTTCAATTTTTCACTATTAAAACAATGACACGATAGGCATATTTGTATGTGTCTATGCCAGTCAACTTTCCTACATATTTTTCATTTCTTTGCCATTTTGCACTTATTTTTGGATAATCATTTTGTTTAATTTTCCATCTCACTAATTCGTATTTTATCTGGGTCTCTTCTTATCTACAGCTTGTAATCTTGTGTGTGTTTTAAAATTTCAGCATTTATTATGAACATATATGTATGTGTGTGCATCTACATACATTAAATATTTTAGATATATAAACTCTATGAAATATATATTATATTAAATAAGTTTTAAAAATATATATTATGTTTAATCTTTAAGCCCCAAAATAATTTATTTTAGAGAAGCATATTTCTTTTATAATGGATGAGAAAGTCTTTCTTTCTCTCTTTCTCTCTGAGGATGTTGATTATAGTTATTTAAAGTTTTTTTTCTGTTTTTCTCTACTATATCTATTTAAGATATTATGATACTAATTTTCTTATAATTTAGGTTTAGCAGTTTCCACCCCTGCAACCTCCACTAGGCTTTTGAGTTTTTTTATGAATATCTGGAAATTTTTGGGAAATTTTAGATTGCAGTTTGATAGGCGGAGAGTACTTGTTTGGTTTATATGGGGATCTCTAAAGGCTTTGAAATTAATATAGGTTCTGACTACTGTCATGTAGTCATCATGGCTACAGATATATAGGAGGAGGAACTTGGGCAAACATCCTTAGTGGGTTGCTTTTCTTTGGTATATTGGCTCCTTGAAGATTTGCAGGGTGGACCTGAAAGAGCAACAAAGTATGTCAGGTATTTTTCATTGATTTCTGGATTCAATTTTTATTTTATGCCTAGTGCAGTGGCTCATGCTTCTAATCCCAGCACTTTGGGAGGCTGAGGCAGGAGGATTATTCAAGCCCAGGAATTTCAGACCAGCTGGAGCAACATGACTAGACACCATCTCTCATCATGTTGCAAAAAAAATAAAAAATTTAGCCAGGCGTGGTGGCATGCACCTAGTTTCAGCTACTTGGGAAGTTGAGGTGGGAGAAATGTTTGAGCCCAGGAGGTCAAGGCTGCAATGAGCCATATTTGTGCCACTACACTCCAGTCTGGGTGACAGAGTAAAACTATCTGAAAAAAGAAGTTACATATATTTCGTGTTTACATTTAGAAATGAATTTGGCCTTAGGATTTCCTTTCTTATAATTTCCTTTATGGTGGCCTTGTAAGATAGGTTGGAAGTTTTTTGTATTTTTCTGTTATCTCAAAAATTGTTTTAAAAATAGGCATTATTTGTACCTTAAACATTTTTTAGAATTGGGTGGTGGAAACATCTGATATTGGTTGTATATTATTTCATTCTCTGCCATGAAGAAATACCCAAGACTGGGTAATTTATAGAGAAAAGATGTTTAACTGACTCACAGTTTTGCATGGCTTGCGGGGGTGGTGCTGAGGAAACTTACAATCATTGTGGAAGCCACCTATATACAGGGCAGCAGGAGACAGAATGAAAGCCCAGAGGGGAAATGCCAGACACATATAAAACCATCAGATCTCATGAGAGTTACTCATTATAATGAGAACAGCATGGGGGAGACTGCCTCCAAGATCCAGCTACCTCAACCTGGTCCCGCCATTGATACATGGGAATTATTACAATTGAAGGTGAGATTTGGTGGGGACACAGAACCAAACCATATCATTCCATCACTGGCCCCTCCCAAATCTCATGCCCTTACATTTCAAAACACAATCATGTGCTTTCAGCAGTTCTCCGAAGTCTTAACTCATTTCAGCATTAACCAAAAAGTCCAAGTCTAAAGTCTCATTGTGTGACAAGTTCCTTCTCTGTATGAGCCTATAAAATCAAAAGCAAGTTAGTTACTTCCTAGATGCAATGGGTGTACAGGCATTGGGTAAATACACCCTTTCTAAATGGGAGAAAGTAGCTCAAAGGGGCTACAAGCCCCATGCAAGTCTGAAATCCAACAGGGCAGTCAGTAAACCTTAAAGTCCCAAAATGATCACATCTGGCTCAATGTCTCACATCCAGGTCATACTGATGCAAGAGGTGAGCTCCCACAACCTTGGGCAGCTCTGCCCCTGTGGATTTGTAGGGAACTGCTCAACTCCTGGCTGCTTTCGCAGGCTGGTGTTGAGTGCCTGTGCCTTTTCTGGGTGCAAGCTGCAAGCTGTTGATGGATGTACCATTCTGGGGTCTGGAGGATGGTGGCCCTCTTCTCACAGCTCCTCTAGGCAGTGCCCCAGTGAGGACTCTGTGTGGGGGCTCCAACCCCACATTTTCCTTCTGCACTGCTGTAGCAGAGGTTCTCCATGATGGTTCTGCCCTGCAGCAAACATCTGCCTGGACATCCAGGCATTTCCATAAATCCTCTGAAATCTAGGCAGAGATTCCCAAACCTCAAATTTTGACTTTTGTGCACCCACAGAAGACCACATGAAAGCTGCCAAGGCTTGGAACTTGCACTCTCTGAAGCAATGGCCCGGGCTGTACCTTGGCCCCTTTTAGCCATGGCTGGAGTGGAATCACCAGAAACACAGGGCACTATGTCCCAAGGCTGCATAGAGCAAGTGGTCCCTGGGTTCACAAAACCATTCTTTCCTCCTGAGCCTCCTGGCTTGTGATGGAAGAGACTGGAATTGAAGCACCTGAAACACAGGGCACTATGTCCTGAGGCTGCATAGAGCAGGGGTCCCTGGGTCCACAAAACCATTTTTCCCTCCTAAGCCTCCTGGCTTGTAATGAGAGGGGCTCCTGTGAAGGCCTCTGACACACCCTGGAGACATTTTCCTTATTGACTTGTTGATTACCTTTTCACTCCTTGTTAATTATGCAAATTTCTGCAGCCAGCTTGAATTTCTCCCCAGAAAATGGATTTTCCTTTATATCGCATTATCAGGCTGCAAAATTTTTCAAACTTTTATCCTCTGCTTCGTCTTTAATGCTTTGTGCTTTGTGCTTTGTCACTTAGAAACTTTTTCTGCCATATTACCCTATACCTTCTTTCTTGAGTTCAAAGTTCCACAGTTCTCTAGGGCAGGGACGAAATGCTACCAGTCTCTGTGTTAATGGATAGCAAGAGTCACCTCTGCTTCAGTTCCCAACAAGTTTCTTATCTCCATCTGAGACCACTTTAGCCTAGACTTCATTGTCCATATCACTGAGAATTTAATAAATTAAATCAATACTGGGTAAAGTGTGTCTATGGTAGTAATGGAAGCAGGTAAGGCTACTATGTACCTAATAGTCAGATGATATCTTTATGATAATGATGAACTTTTGAAAGTTATTTGAAAATGCCCTTTCTAAATAAATTTCTCTGAGTCTAAAAATAGTAAGACTAAGAAATGCTTTTGTTTATATACATAAGAGCATAATTAGATGTGATCATAATAAATAAATGTGGTGTAAAAATGGCAATCTTGTTCCTTTATAGGAAATGGCATTGGAACAGCCATTTTTAATGTACCTTTTACTAAAATGTTGTAAAAAATTCTTCCATCCAAGTACATGTCCTTTTGCAAATGATTAAGCAATTAATTACTCTTCCCTACCATCTCTGCCAAGTTAAATGTCACATTGGTTGAGAGATTTTGAATTGTTTCATGCAGGTTTCTCAATTAGATCATATGTGGTTTTTTAAAATGGTGTATTTTTTTCTACATTATACTTACCTATCAGAAAAGTCATAAAAGTGGAAAAAAAATGATGAGGTTTGAGGCTTTTGGTTCATCATATCTTTGTGGCATCTTGACCCATATTCTCATGGAGCTAGAGGATAATTAATGCTCCCTGTGATTTATGATTTCCACTGCTAGGAAACTACAAGAAATTATTCTTCCCTGCTACCACTTTCTGTTCTCTGTCAGCAGATATGTTGAAAGAACTCTAGCTTTTGCTCATAAATGTCATCTTTTGAGATTCTTATTTCAGTATTATCAGAAAGCATTTCTAATAATTAACTCGTTGCATACCTGTAATCAGAAAAAGATTTTCTTCACTACACTGCTGTGCTTCAGGATATTAAGCTGGCAAGGATGAAAACAGCTTTGCGAACAGCTTGGCTTATCACAGTGAAGCAGGAGACCACAGGTGCCAAAAATGCAGGGGACTTATATTCACCAACCCAAAAGAGATGGTTTTGGCCTTGAGAGAACATTGCCGAGCATAGGAATGACAGATTAATGGGAAAACTGTTGATAAAGCAATAACTATCATCCTTGAACTATTTAATCCACTGAAACAACTTTATGACTTCTTAGTCTTTAATCACATTAAACGATTCAGACCTGTTGAATAGAGGTACGACTATCTGCCTTTTGTAAACTCATATAAAATATTTTACACAAAGTGAACCAGATTGCATGCAACATAGGACTATGTGATTAAAATGCACCTAAGTGCTCACCCTTACAATACCATCCAGAGACATCCTAGGAGAGCAAAGTGCAATATTCAGGTGCCCTTGAAAGAATGAACAACGAACACATTGTCATTAGAAAAATTTAGCTTCCTGTGAAATAACTTTCAAAATATTATCTATAATGGATATTGCCATTGGAACTATCTTTTAAAAATATATTAGGTTATACTATTTTTACTATCCTGTACTCTGTGTTCAGTTGCTTAAAGAATTAAATTCAAAAATGTTTGTTTGGCATTCAAAGCAGTTTATACTAGTGCCTCAGGTTACCTTTTCAGCCAATTCTCCCACTATTCCACCTTGTGTATTCTGACCTAGTACTTTGTCATATTTTCCATTTCCTAATAATGTTAGATAATTTCAGATTTGCTTATATGGCTATACTGATTTCTCACCTGCAATGCTTTCTCTATATTCTTTTACAGTAAAAAAAAAAAAAAAAAGACATTGCTCAAATGCAACATTCTCTTTTAAACTGTCCTGCAGTTTAAATTTATAGTCCATTTGTTGTTGTTGTTTCAGGCTCTTACAATGCTTGAATTTATTTCCATTTGGAATTTATTTAATTTTGACTTGCATTGTGGGTAATTTTTACTGTTTCCCCCAAATATTTCAAAGTCTCTGTGGGTGTGGCCTATCAGTAATTCAACTTGTGTTCCCCAGAGCTTAGCAATTATCAGAATTTATTTATTAGTCATTGATATGGTTTGGCTGTGTCCCTACCCAAATCTCATCTTTAAATGTAAGTCTCACAATTCCCACATGTAGTGGGAGGAACTCAATGAGAAGTGATTGAATTATGGTGGTGGGTTTTCCTGCACTGTTTTCATGATAGTAAATTAATCTCACGAGATCTGATGGTTTTAAAAGCGGGAGTTTCTGTGCACAAGCTCTTTTTGCCTGCTGCCATCCATGTAAGATGAGACTTGCTCCTCTTTGCCTTCCACTACGATTGTGAGGCTTCCTCAGCCACATGGAACTGTGAGTTCTCCATTAAGCCTCTTTCCTTTGTAAATTGCCCCGATTCAAGCATGTCTTTATCAGCAGCATGAGAACAGACCAATACAGTCATTCTTTGCAAGATGCTATTTGTTTTGGATACGAATATGAAAAGACATGACGGTCCCTTGCATATGTTGTGTTTTTTTGAAATACATATTGAGTTCACTGAATAACAAGAGAAAGATCTTAGTTCTGTACCTCTGATAATGAGTTGCCATTGTCTTAAAGAGTGTATAGTTCTACAAAATCTGATAAACAGAATGCAGGAAGATATTTTAAAATACTGAAAGTTCTTGTGAAGAAAATTAGTGAGATTGAGATATGTCAAGATAGAAGAGCATTAACTCCCTAATTCTGAGCTTTGCTATCATGATTTAACAAGCAGAATTATATTCTCATTTTGTATGAGTCTTAAAGGACACAAGTTTGAAGACTTTTCTAAGGATGGTTAGACAGTATCGGTTTCACATGTAATAGGTAGGCGAATTTATAGAACTTTGAATTCGTAGAATCTTTTAAAAAACTGATTGTCATCAATATTCACATTCTTCCAAAAGCTTGAGCCCTCCATTGAAAAGTTCCCTGATATGTAAAATATATACCTTTGAGTAATAAATATAGCTGAGAAGTTAGCTTGGGAATATGGTATCGAAAACCTTGATTCCCTAACTTAAAAATTTGAGTTTTTAATTAGCAGTAACAAAACACTGAAAGTTCTAAGTAGTTAAATGACTTAATGTCCATTGTGTACAAGGCATGTCAAATGTGCTGAAGAAAGGTGAATAGGGTTGGCTGCACAATAAGTGATTGGAAAATTAGAGATCAGATATGAATATAGCTTCATTATTGGTAATAGAGGATGAAAGCAATGGTGAAAGTTACTTTCAAAATAAAAAAGCGCAGCATTGTTGGAACCAGTTTGGAAGATTTATCATAGAATCAGTGATCGGTGAGATACATGAGGGAAGAGAGAAAAATGTAATAAAGATGATAGGTCTGCATGCCTGAAAGTACCTTTTATGAGGGAACATAGGAGGAGGAAGATAATTGGAGAATGGGAGATTGAGCAACTGGCATTAACTAGGTTATGTTTTGATAGTGTTAACCTTCAAATCTCAGTGGATTAAAATGTAATAATAAATATTTATTTCCTGTTGTTACTGTGTGTTTATTTTGGCCTGCCTGACATTTCTGCTCCACGTTTTCCTCACTCTGGGGCCCAGGATGACAAATCAACTACTTCCTCAAAAGTTACCAATTGCTTTGGCCCAGGTAGAGGGAGAATTTGAGGGTCTAGTATCAGAAATTACTACCTCCTGGATATGAGAGTGGCAACTTTAAACAATTATCAGGTGAAACTATCTTCTTCTAATGACAGTCAAGTGGGATATTTTCTATTCATTGCTTATGGCCTCATCCCTGATTTATTTCCCTCAGCTTTACTGAGGTATAACTGATGAATAATAACTGTATATTTTTAAGGTGCAAAACAGGGTGTTTTGATGTGTGTACACATTGGGAAATGATTACCTCTACCAAGCTAATGAACATATTTTTCATCTTACATAATTTTGTTTGTGGTGAGAACACTTAAGATTCACTCTCTTTGCTCATTTTAAGTATACAATGTAGTATTATTAACTATAGTCACCATGCTGTACATTAGATCTCCAGATCTACACATTTTGTATAACTGAAATTTTATCTCCTTTGACCAGCATCTCCCCAGTTCCTCAGACCCACCAGCCTCTGGCAACTACCATTCTACTCTCTGCTTTTATGTGTTCAACTTCTTTACATTCCACATATAAGGGAGATCATGCAGTATCTATCACATGTAGATGTTTAGTTTTCCAACACCATTTATTGAAGAGACCATCCTTTCACCATTGTATGTTCTTGACACCTTTATCAAAGATCAGCTGATGATATATGTATAGATTTACTTCAGTTATCTCTATTCTGTTTCATTGGTGTATATGTCTATTTTTATGCCAGTATCCTACTGTTTTGATTACTATAGTTTTATAATATATTTAAAAATCAGGAAGTGTGATACCACTAACTTTGTTATTTATATGATTGCTTTTGCTGTTGGGGTCTTTTGTGGTCTCAAATGAATTTTAGTATTTTTTTTTCTATTGATAGGGATTACATTGAATCAGTAGAGCACACTGGGTAGTTGGAGTATTTTAATAACCTTTATTCTTCCAACTTGTGAACACAGGAAATCTTTCCATTTATTTGTTTCTTCTCAAATTTGTTTCATCAATGTTTTGTAGTTTTCAGTGAACTGAAAGTGGACACCTGGTTCAATTTACTCCTAATGTTTTATTGTTTTGGAAGCTATTGTAAATGAAATTGTCATATTAAATTCTTTTACAGATAGTTCATTGTTAGCATGTATTAATGAAAATTGTTCAAGAGTATGTTTTTAAAATTTTTATATATTTTTGAATTTTAATATTCCCTTCCATTATTGATTTCATGCCATAGGGGTCCAAAAAGATACTTGATAAGTATTCAATCTTCTTAAGTTTGTTAAGACTATTTTTTGTAGCTTATGATAATGTAAATATCCATCCTGGAAAATGTTCCATGTGCACTTGAGAAGAATATTCATTCCGTTGCTGTTGGATGGAATATTCTATATGTCTGTTAGTCCATTTGGTATATAGGTTATTCAAATCCAGTGTTTCTGTATTAATTATCTGTCTGGATGGTTTATCCATTGTTGAAAGTAGGTATTGAAGTCTCCTGCTATCAGTATATTGCTACCAATTTCTCCCTTCAGTTCCATTAATATTTGCTTTATATAGTCCAGTGATGCTTTATATATTTATATGTTCCAATGCTTTATATATCTAAATATTGTATATTTAACATGTTCCAGTGTTATATATACAATATAATATTTGCTTTATATATTTATATGTTCCAATTTGTATCCAATGTATGTGGTCCAACTTTAGAATGTGTTTATATATATATATACACACAGATCTATGTATGTACATATATACAATTATTTTTCATCTCTTTACTTTTAACCTATGTGTGTCCTTAAAGTGAATCTAGTGTAGGGAGCATATATTTGGTCTTTTTTTTTTTTAAATCCATTCAACCACTATATCATTTGAATGAAAAATTTAATCCATTTACATTTAAAATAATTGTTGGTAAGAACTTACTGCAATTAAAAAAATTTTTTTTCCTTCTCACTGGTTTCTACTTCTTTTGTTCCTCTTATTCCTGTTTTGTTCTCTTTGTCATTTGATGAGTTTTATGGTGGAATGCCTTGATTTCATTTTCTTTATCCTTCATATATCTACTAGAAGTTTTGTCTTTGTGGTTACCATGAGGCTTACTTAATCTTATAGCAGACTATTTCTTGCTGATAACAACTTAACTTTACCTGTGTAGAAAAACTCTACACTTTTACTTCTCCCCTTCCCACATTTTATGTCATCGATGTCACAATTTATATCATTTTATATTGTGCATCCATTAACAAATTATTGTAGCTATGGTTATTGTTAATACCTTGTCTTTCACCTTTTACACTGTATTTCAAAAGTCTTTTGTGTATCACTATTTCAGAATTTGAGTACTCTGAATTTGACTACGTCTTTACATTTGTTAGTGAGTTTTATACTTTTAAATGTTTTCATGTTATTAAGTAGGGTTCTTTAATTTCAACTTGAAGAACCCCCTTTTGCATCCCTGGTAAGGCATATCTTAGTGGTGATGAACTCCTTCAGCATTTGTTTGTCTGTGAAAATTGCTGTCCTACATTTCTCAAGGACAGTTTTATCAGTTAATCAGTTGGCATTTTTTGCTTTCAGTACTTTGAATTTATCATCTTACTCTCTCTTGAACTGCCAAGGTTCTGCTGAGAAATCCACTAATAACCTTATGGAGGTTCTCTTGTATAGGTCACTTTTCTCTTGTTTCAAAATGTTCTCTTTGTTTTTGAGTTTTGATAATCTGATTTCAAAATAATTCATATTTAAACTTGGGATGTCTCAATTTATTGTATTATTACCAAAATATCTTTATGATGCCTTTTCATTTTACTGGCAAACAGCTGATAAGCTATGTTGGACAAGATTGGAAAATAATTCGGGCTAAGAAATAGAATAGGAAATAAATTTTTAGTATTAATTCCTAAGTAGTTCTGGGGTTATTTTAGTTAATATGTGGTTCTAGCATATTTTAATGTCTCCTGGGAGAAAACTTTATGCTGCCAAATTGTGGTCCAGGTTTAAAAAATAAATGGGCTTACAAAGGTGAGAGCAGATAATTTTGATAGACTGCTGATCTCTCTGGAGGAAGATGTCTCCATATCTGGTTATTCCTAAAATATTGGTTAAGGCTAAAATGTAGAGATGAAAGAAAAGCTGAGAAGCTTCAGGGTAAATCCTTATTCCTTTATCCTGATCTTTCTTGCCAGGTAGAAGGACATCTTTCTTCTTTGTGGTCCTTGCTTTTCCTCATGAGAGAAGAATCACTAAACTCATTAGTGATAACTCTGGACAAGGGAGTTTTAGGAACATATTTTTTTTCTCCAAAGCCGTCTCTTCCAATCCAGTTTAATCTATAATAAACCTGATATTTTTATGTCCTCTGCCTAACATTTTTGTTTTTAATCGGCTTGTATCTCTCAGGGAAGAGAGTATCATATAAGCCTCCTTCAAACCTCAGCAGTTTCCATGTTATTTTGAATAGGGACAAAATGTGTAAACATATAGGCTGTTCAATGCTTAGTTAAAATTGGTTGGTCAATGTTTAATTTCTGGAATATTTCCAGATGCAGTTTACTATTTACAAAGATTTCTAAAGGCATTCTAAATTATTTGGTTGAACAAATAAAAGCTGATGCTTAAAGGAGGTTTAAAAACCAGAATACCATGCAGACTTTGGATAAAAGGTTAGTGGAAGGTTTGTGGGGTAGATAGATCAATGTGATAATTAGCCAAGTATTTTGAGATGTGTTAAAGTGAGATATATCTCAAGCATGAGGATGGTCTTAGAGAAATCAGAAAATATGGTCAATGAAGAGTTTGGTGTGTGATTGTGCAGTGTTAGTAAGAGAAGTCATCAGTGACTGAAGAAAGAATTTGTGTAAGGCTAAATAAGTGTGTATTTCTGTGTGTGTGTAGAGTATGTGTGTATATATATGTTTATGGTTGTGTGGGTGAGCATATGTGTGTGTGTGAGTGTGACTGAGTGTGGGTGAGTATGTATGGGTGTAGGTATGTGTGGTGTGTTTTTGGGTGCATGTGGTTGTTTGTATGTATGATTTTGTGTGGTTGGGTGTGTATAGGTGTATGGGTGTGTGTTTTCCTGGTTATGTGTGTCTGTGTGTGTCTGTGTGTATAGGTATGGGTGTTGCTGGTGAAGGACATGGGTATGTCTAGGTCTGTGCATATGTGTATGTGTATTGGTATGAAGGGCATGAAGTGCACAGCAGAGGTCAGATGAAACAAAAAATGCTTATACAGTGACAAAAGACATCAATTTCTTCAGTGAATTACAAGATACATCTTGGGGAAATATCAAACAAGTGTTGACTTTTCAGATATTTGCACTAAAATTTAACATGAAAGATTAGAATTTTCTTTTAATTAATAAGACAGTTTGAAGAATCACAGTTAGAACCTGTGAACAATCTTTTGAAAACTGAGTAGTCTTAGCGAACCTCACATATGGTTGGGCAGTTTCTGTGCATATTACACAATTGCTCCTGGTAACGAAGGTGGTAGGGACTGAAATTCAGCTGTTTCTTTATCTGCTGAGTCATGAGCCCTCCATCCAGAGAGGGCACCTTTTTCTAATTTGTATAATAACACCCTGAGGCCCTAAATGGTGTAATGAGTTGGCTTTTTTATAGTTTGCTTTTCTTTGTGTTTCTTAAATGTATACCTACCTCTCTCTGGAATAGTTTCTATTAATGGGTACAATTCTTCTGGCCTAAAGGAACAAGTTTATTTTCAAAAAAAAGAAGGCTAATCTGGAACCTGAGAAAGTTGGAAAATTTTATCAACAAGCACTTTAGAAGCTTAGGGAGAACATTTGTAGTCTAGGAAAATGTGTAGGTAGCTTTTGTATTCCGTCTAGAGCTCCTAGTATAGCTTTGCTCTTATCTTTTCCCAGATACATTTTATTTAATAATAATTTTAGATATTTGCATTTTGAGAAAGATCTCTTGAAGAATAAAAAATTCTAAGACATCTCGGAATGAATTTCTAGTGCTACAAAGAAGCTTCACAGAAGCATGGTGTTGGAGAGTGGGATGGGCTCATGAATCCCATTGTGACAGCATTGATTTGTTCCTCCTAAGAGATACACATTCTCAGACATTTAAAGAAACTAGAAGTCCTGAGAAGGGCACCTGGTGAGTCCTTCTCTCAGGAGAGCAGATTTTAGATAAGAGATTACGGGAAGTTTTGTGGTCTAGATAAATGAATGTGATGACTTAGCCAAGTATTTTGGGGTGGGTCAAAGTAAGACCAAGTACTTTGAAGTTGTGCATATAGAGAATTAATACCTCTAAGAAATCTAAGGGAGAGTTTGCATATGAATAACTGAGCAGGAGATGGAATGGATCACCCTAAGGAGGTGTTTACCTTGCCAGCCTTTCTAAAGTGCTGAGTCGAGGGCAAACAAAGTTTCTCAAGCCTCATTTATCCTTTTATAGCACATTAATAAAGTGATTCACTTGTTTGTCAGCACTTTTTACTCTATAAAGCCTCAAATTGACATCAATCACACATGCCAAGGTGTACAGAATAATAAATGCATCTTTCTCCAAATCTAACTGCAGTTGATTCATACAGCCCCTTTTAATTTACTTTACCTAGGCTATATATTTTAACTTCTTACAGGGACCACCTTTCTGCATGCCTAGGCAGGTATTTGAAGGATACAGGATTGTTTCTTCCATCACCCTCTATATTTCAGCCTTACTTTCACTAATATGTCACTGATGTATGAATTTGTAACATGAATTCTTTGTATGTCTTTGCTGAGGGACTATAGGCAGTTACATAATACAGTTTAAAAAGGTGAAGAATTGGATACAAACAGACTTTTGGTTTGAGTCCTCAGTCTGCTAATAGTCGCGTGTTTGACCTTGAGAAACTAATTTAAATCCACTGAACCTCAGTTTCTGCATCTTTAAGACTATTATAATAGTTCCAAATTTTAAGTATTTGGAAGAGTTAACTTATATATGAGAATTATGTTAAATATCTAGCTTAACATCTGACACGATGGTAGGAACATTTATGTAATTATATTTGTAGAAATTTATTTTTGTCTTTGTAAATATGAAAATTATAAAAGCATCTTACCAGAAACTTTTGTTGGTGATGAGTATAATAGTAGAGATGACCTATTCTTGTAACCATGTATTTTTTTCCTCTAAAATTTTACTCAGAATTTAGAATGCTAAAGTCCTGTGTTCTGTGCTATGCTGGTTTAGTAATTTTCATTTTAACTGAAATACAGTAGCCTCCTTTTATCTACAGTTCTGCTTTCCATGGTTTCAGTTACCTGTGATCCACTGTGGTCTACATATATTAAATGGAAAGTAATAATTAATTCCATTTAATATATGGAATTAATTCATAAGTTTGACATTTCATATCATTCTGAGTAATATGATGAAATTTCATGTTGTCCCACCCTGTTCTGTTCTGGATGTGAATCATCCCTTTGTCCAGGGTGTGCATGCTGTATATGCTATACCACTCATTCATTAGTCACTTAGTAGTTCTGTTGATAGTGAAAAAAATAGCACTTTCCCCACATGATTATCTTATTCCCAAAAATCATGCCATATTTTCAGATATCAGCAGGCAAAAGTGAGGGATAAAGTTTAAATTTTTTCCCAGATTGATTTTGGTGTAATTGACAAGTAAAATTGTATTATGAAGTACAGTGTGATGTATTGATATATGTATGAGGATGAAGTTGTTTTTGCTAGAGAGGAAATAATGTGGGTGAAATGTTCAAAGTTGCATTGATTTGGGGAACAAGAGGAGATATGGTGGCCCTGGTAATGTTGTAGTGTAAGTTTGTTTTTTAGTAATCTTCTGATTTAATGTTACTGATTTGATGTTCAGCTTTAGCAAATATAACATGCAATCTTGACGTAGTATAATATTGATTGGTAATATAACCTTCTTTAAAATTAAAACTTAAGAATCCTTTAGAATCAATCTTCTCCTTCCCAATGCTGTAGTTTTAAATTATTTCTTTGTGTTTTATGTATACTATTTATTGAAGGATAAATTAATGAAAATGTGCAAAATTCATAAATGTACATTTTAATAAATCTTCACATTTTATTTTATACAGATATAACTAGCATGCAGATTAAAAATCAGAACATTGCCCAAAACCCAGAAGTGTCTTTATGCTCCTTAAATTACTATCCAACCCCCTTTTCCTGCCATCAAGGATAATTTTATTCTGACTTCTAATACCACAGTTTCACTTTTTTTTCCTTTTTGTAAATAGATTTATATGATATGTGCTCTTTAGTGCCTTATTTCTTTTATTAATGAGATGTTTTCAGATTAATTTATATTGTGGGTAGACATAAATTCATTCTTATTGTTGTATGGTGTGTCATTATGTGTAATACTATAATTAATACAGCTATTCTTTCAATGGTGGACATTTTGGTATTATGAACCTTTCCAGATTGGAGGGTATTACAAATAGGGCTGTTATGCACATTCTAGTTTGTATCTTTTGTTGAACATACATGTATATGTCTATAGTGTGTATGCCAAAGAATGAAGTTGCAGGGTGCAGTTTGTATATACATAGGTTACCTTTGGTAGATGCATCTGAACAGTAGCTATACCAACTTATACTCCCATCAGTCTATGTATGAGAATACCAGTTCCTCCTTACCAAAGTCAACATTTAGTATTTTCTATCGTTTTAATTTTTACCCTTCTAATGCATTTAATTTGCATTTCTCTAATGACCATTTAGATATCTTCTTTTATGAATTGCCTATGCAAGCCTTTTGTTCATTTTTTCTATTGAATTGCCTTCCTTTTTCATGTTGATTTGAAGGTATTCTTTACATATTTTGGGATCAGACAGTATATTCTTATTTGAGTATGTCTTATTTTTGCTTAAAATATGATTGTGAGATGCTTCCATACTTCCTGTTTCTGAGTTGTCTTATTTAGAATAATGGCCACCATCTCCATCTGTGTTGCTGCGAAGGACATGGTTTTATTCTGTTTTATAGTTGCATGGTATTCCATGGTACATATGTAGCACATTTTCTTTATCCAGTCAACTGTTCATGGACACTTAAGTTGATTCCATGACTTTGCTATTGTAAATAGTGCTTCAATGAGTATATGAGCATAGGTGTCTTATTGAGGAAACAATTTCTTTTCATTTTGATAAATCGTAGTGGGATTGGTGGGTTGAATGGCAATTCTATTTTTAGTTCTTTGAGAAATCTCCGTAGTGTTTTCTGTAAGGGGTTAAACTACTTTATGTTCCCCGCAGTGGTATATAAGTGTTCTCTTCCATGCATCCTTGACAACTTATATTATTTTTTGACTTTTAATAATAGCCATTCTGACTAGAGTGAGATGATATCTCATTGTGGTTTTGATTTGAATGTCTCTGTTGAATCATTTTTTTAAATATGTTTGTTGGCTACTTGGATGTCTTCTTTTGAGAAGTGTCTTTTCATGTCTTTTACCCACTTTTCCATGTGGTTATTTGGTTTTTGCTTGTTGAATTGTTTAAGTTCCTTATAGATTCTGGATATTAGACCTTTGTTGGATGTATAGTTTGTGAATGTTTTCTCCCATTCTCTAGGTTGTCCATTTATGCTGTTGATAGCTTTTTTTTTTTTTTTTTTTTTTGTTATTTCCTGGCTGTATAGAATCTCCTTAAAGTAAGTCTCACTTGTAAAGTTTCATTTTTGCTGCGATTACTTTTGATAACTTAGTCATAAATTATTTCCCAAGACTGATGTTTAGAATGGTGTTTCCCAGGTTTTCTTCAAGGATTCTTTAAACAATTTTTAATTTTTGTGGGTACATAATACATGTATATATTTATGGGATATATGAGATATTTTGATTGAGGCATGCAATGTGAAATAATTACACCATGGAGAATGGAGTATCCATTCCCTCAAGTATTTATCCTTTATGTTACACACAATTGAGTTACAATCTTTTAGTTATTAAAAATGTATAATTTTTTTATTGACTATAGTCACAGTTGTGCTATTAAATAGTAGGTCTTACTTTTGAACTATTTTTTGTACCCATTAACCATACCCACTCCACCCACCCAGCTCCTTAACTATCCTTCCTGGCCTCTGGTAACCATCTTTCTACTCTCTATCTCCATGAATTCAATTGTTTTGATTTTTAGATCCCACAAATAAATGAAAACATGTGATGTTTATCTTTTGGTGCCTGGCTTATTTAACTTAACGTAATGATCTCCACCACCATCCATGTTGTTGCAGATGACTGGACCTCATTCTTTTTTATGACTGAACAGTACTCCATTGTGTATAAGTACCACCTCTTCTTTATTCATTCACCTGTTGATGAACACTAAGGTTGCTTCCAAATATTGACTATTTTGAACAGTGCTGCAATAAACATGGGAGTGCAGATATCTCTTTGATATATTGATTTTCTTTCCTTTCAATATATACCCAGCAGTGGGATTACTGGATTATATGGTAGCTCAATTTTTAGTTTTTTTGAGAAACCTTCAAACTGTTCTCCATAGTGGTTGTACTAACTTACATTTCCAAAAACAGTGTATGAAGATTCCCTTTTATGTATATCTTCACCATCATTTCTTATTGCCTGTCTCTTGGATATAAGCCGTTTTAACTAGCATGAGAC
Organism: Sapajus apella; assembly: GCF_009761245.1. Classification (NCBI taxonomy): domain Eukaryota; kingdom Metazoa; phylum Chordata; class Mammalia; order Primates; family Cebidae; genus Sapajus; species Sapajus apella. The sequence continues at coordinate 9,945,246 of NW_022436941.1, forward strand.
AATATCTCATTGTAGTTTTGGTTTGAATTTCTCTGATGATCAGTGATATTGAGTGCCTTTTCATATGCCTGTTTTCTGTTAGTATGTATTCTTTTGAGAAATATCTATTCATATCTTTTGCCTATTTTTTGATTGGGTTATTAGATTTTTTTCTTATAGAGTTGTTTGAGCTTCTTATACATTCTGGTTTTAATCTCTTGTGAGATGAGTAGTTTGCAAATATTTTCTCCCATCTTATGGGCTGTTTGTTCACTTTGTTATTTCCCTTGAAGTGCAGAAGCTCTTTTTAACTCGTTGTGCTCCCAATTGTCCATTTTTGCTTTGGTTGCCTGTGCTTGTAGGGTATTACTCGAGAAATATTTGCACACATCCATGTCCTGGAGAGTTTACCTAATGTTTTCTTGCAGTCATTTCATAGTTTTAGGTCTTAGGTTTAAATCTTTAATCCATTTTTTATTTGATTTTTGCATATGATGAGAGGGGTCTAGTTTCATTCTCCTGCATATCCAGTTTCCTATCACCATTTATTAAAGAGAATTTCTTTTCCCTACTATATACTCTTGGTCCCTTTGTTAAAAACGAGTTCACTGTAGGTGTGTAGATTTCTGTAGGCATGTGGATTAGCTCACTGTAGGTGTGTGAATTATTTCTGGGTCCTCTATTCTGTTCCATTGTTTATGTGTCTGATTTTATGGCAGTACTACGCTTTTTTGGTTACTATGATTCTGTAGAATAATTTGAAGTCTGATAATGTGATTCCTCCAGTTTTGTTCCTTCTGCTTATGATAGCTTAGGCTATTCTGGGTCTTTTGTGGCTCTATGTAAATTTTAGGATTGTTTTTCTATTTCTCTGAAGAATGTAATTTGTATTTTCACGGAGATTGAATTGAATCTGTAGATTGCTTTGGGTATTATAAACATTTAAGCAATATTTATTCCTCCAATCCATGAATATGGAATATTTTTCTTTTTCTCTTCTGTTTCTTTCAACAGTGTTTTATAGTTTTCATTACAGAGATCTTTTACTTCTTTGGTTAAATTAATTCCTAGCTATTTAATTTTGTGTGTGACTATTACAAATGGGTTTACTTTCTAAAATTTCTTTTTCATATTGTTCACTGTTGGCACATAAAAATGCTATTGATTATTGTATGTTGATTTTGTATCCTGCAACTTTACTGAATTGATTTATCAGTTTTCATTGTTTTTTTTTTGGTGGAGTCTTTAGGCTTTTTTTAATATATAATATATCATCTGCAAACAAGAATAATTTTACTTCTCCCTTTCTATTTGGATGCCCTTTATTCCTTTTTTTTTTGATTAATCACCATTTATTTTATTTTGATTAGTAATATAATTAACATATATTTTTCCATTATACAGTAGCTGAGCAACAGAAACAAATATTCTGGATGGGTTATTCAGAAAGGAATGTCTTCTTTATGGCAGATTCAAGAGAGAAGTGGCGTGGATAATCCATCTCATGATAATTGACAGCTGATCATTGACACAGAAGATGCCTTTCAGGAAAAACAATAAAAAATGCATTTTAGTTTTTTCTCTCATTCATTAAAAAAGCACAAAATATGAGAATTTGTCAGTCAGTTTTTTTTTTCGGATTACCATAATGAAACAGGGTGTTTATTGTGAGGATAGAAACAAGCCTCATGGAAATTCAGGTTAGAAAGACAGCTGGGCCTCCAGAACAGTGGGAACTGGGTTCTTAAAAATCCTCTCTAATTACCTGAATTCACTTTGTTTGTTTGTTTCTTTCTTTTTTTAAAAAATGTATTTTTTATTGCACTTTAGGTTCTGGGTTACATGTGCAGAACATGCAGGATTGTTGCATAGGTACATACAAGGCAATGTGGTTTGCTGCCTCCATCCCCCTGTCACCTATATCTGGCATTACTCCCCATGTTATCCCTCCCCAACCTCCCTACCACTTGCTGTCCCTCCTATATTCCTCTCCACCAGACTGCAGTGTGCCATGCTCCCCTCCTTGTGTCCATTGTTCTCATTTTTAAACACCCACCTAAGAGTGAGAACATGTGGTGTTTGATTTTCTGTTCTTGTGTCAGTTTGCTGACAATGATGGTTTGCAGATTCATCCATGTCCCTACAAAGGACACGAACTCATTGTTTTTTATGGCTGCATAGTATTTCATGGTATGTATGTGCCACATTTTTTTTTTGTTCAGTCTATCATCAATGGGCATTTCGGTTGGTTACAAGTCTTTGCTATTGTAAACAGTGCTGCAATGAACATACGTGTGCATGTGTCTTTATAATAGAATGATTTATAATCCTTTGGATATATACCCAGTAATGGGATTGCTGAGTCAAATAGAGTTTCTTTTTCTAGGTTCTTGAGGAATCGCCACTCTGTCTTCCACAGTGGTTGAACTAATTTACACTCCCACCAACAGTGTAAAAGTGTTCCTATTTCTCCACATCCTCTCCAGCATCTGTTGTCTCAAGATTTTTTAATGACTGCCATTCTAACTGGCCTGAGATGGTATCTCAATGTGGTTTTGATTTGCATTTCTCTAATGACAAGTGATGAGCATTTTTTCATGTTTGTTGGCCTCATATATGTCTTTTTTTGAAAAGGGTCTGTTCATATCCTTTACCCACTTTTGAATGGGTTTGTATGTTTGTTTGTTTGTTTGTTTTGTAAATCTGTTTTAGTTCTTTGTAGATTCTGGATATTAGCCCTTTGTCAGATGTGTAGATTGCAAAAATTTTTTCCCATTCTGTTGGTTTCTGGTTCACTCTAATGATTGTTTCTCTTGCTGTACAGAAGCTCTGGAGTTAATTAGATCCCTTTTGTCTACTTTGGCTTTTGTTGCCAATGGTATTGGCGTTTTAGTCATGAAGTCCTTCCTTATGCCTGTGTCCTGAATGGTTTTTATGGTTTTAGGAACTTGTGTTTAAGTCTTTAATCCATTTGGAGTTAATTTTAGTGTAAGGTGTCAGGAAGGGGTCCAGATTCTGCTTTCTGCACATGGCTAGCCAGTTTTCCCAACACTATTTATTAAACAGGGAATCCATTCCCCATTGCTTGTTTTTGTCAGGTTTGTCAAAGATCAGATGGTTGTAGATGTGTGGCATTGCCTCCAAGGTCTCTGTTCTTTTCCATTGGTCTATATCTCTGTTTTGATACCAGTACCATGCTGTTTTGAGTACTGTAGCCTTAGAGTATAGTTTGAAGTCAGGTAGTGTGATGCCTCCAGCTTTGTTCTTTTTTGCTTAGGATTGTGTGGGCAATTGGGCTGTCTTTTGGTTCCATATGAGGTTTAGGTGGTTTTTTGCAGTTCTGTGAAGAGGGTCATAGTAGCTTGATGGGAATAGCATTGAATCTATAAATTTCTTTGGGCAATATGGTGATTTTCACAATATTGACTCTTCCTAGCTATGAGCATGGAATGTTTTTCCATCTGCTTGTGTCCTCTCTTATTTCCTTGAGCAGGTTTGTAGTTCTTGAAGAGGTGCTTTACATTCTTTGTTAGTTGTATTCCTAGGTATTTTATTCTCTTTGTACCAAATTCGAAAGGCAGTTCATTCTTGATTTGGCTCTCTTTAAATCTGTTATTGGTGTATAGGAATACTTGTGATTTTTGCACATTGATTTTGTATCCTGAGACTTTGCTGAAGATGCTTATCAGTTTCAGGGGATTTTGGGCTGAGACAATGGGGTCATCTAAATATACAATCATGTCATCTGCAAATAGAGACAATTTGACTTCCTCCTTTCCTAATTCAATATGCTTCATTTCTTTTTCTTTCCTGATTGCTCTGGCTAGAACTTCCAATACTATATCGAATAGGAGTGGCGAGAGAGGACATCCTTGTCTAGTGTCAGATTTCAAAGGGAATGCTTCCATTTTTTGCCCATTCAGTATGATATTGGCTGTGGATTTGGCATAAATAGCTTTTATTATTTTGAAATACGTTCCATTGATACCTAGTTTATTGAGAGTTTTTAGCATAAATGGCTGTTGGATTTTGTCAAAGGCCTTTTGCATCTATTGTGATAATCACATGGTTTTTGTCTTTGGTTCTGTTTCTGTTGGATTACCTTTAGACTTGTATATGTTGAACCAGCCTACTTGGATCCCTGGTATGAAGCCTACTTGATCGTGATGGATAAGTTTGATGTGCTGTTACAATCTGTTTGCCAGTATTTTATCGAAGATGTTTGCATCTATGTTCATCATGGATATTGGCCTTAAGTTTTCTTTTTTCATTGAGTCTCTGTTGGGTTTTGGCATCAGGATGATGTTGGTCTCAGAAAATGATTTGGGAAGGATTCCCTCTTTTTGGATTGTTTGGAGTATTTTCCAAAAGAGTGGTACCAGTTTCTCCTTGTATATCTGGTAGAATTTGGCTGTGAACCCATCTGAACCTGGAATTTTTTTGGTTGGTAGGCTATTAACTGCTGCCTCAACTTCAGCCCTTTTTACTGGTGTATTCTGGGTTTCAGCTTCTTCCTGGTTTAGGCTTGGGAGGGTGCAAGTGTACAGGAATTTACCCATTTCTTCCAGGTTTCCTGGTTTGTGTACAGAGAGTTGTTTGTAGTAATCTCTTTTGGTGGTTTGTATTTCTGTGGAGTCAGTGGTGATATCCCCTTTATCGTTTTTTATTGCATCTATTTGATTCTTCTTTCTTTTCTTTTTTATTAATCTGGCTAGTGGTCTATTTTCTTGATCTTTTCAAAAAACTGGCTCCTGGATTTATTGATTTTTGGAGAGTTTTTCTGTCTCTATCTGCTTCAGTTCTGCTGTGATCTTAGTTCTTTCTTGTCTTCTGCTAGCCTTTGAGTTTTTTTGATCTTGCTCCTCTAGCTCTTTCAGTTTTGATGATAGAATGTTGATATCAGATTTTTCCTTGCCTCTCATGTGGGTATTTATTGCTATAAATTTCCCGCTAGACACTGCTTTAAATGTGTCCCAGAGATTCTGGTATGTTGTGTCTTTGTTCTACTTGGTTTTGAAGAACATCTTTATTTCTGTTTTCATTTCCCTGTTTATCCAGTGAACATTCAAGAGCCAGTTGTTTAGTTTCCATGAAGTTCTGTGGTTCTGAGTTAGTTTCTTAATCCTGAGTTCTAGTTTGATTGCACTATGGTCTGAGAGACTGTTTGTTATGATTTCCATTCTTTTGCATTTGCTGAGGATTGATTTCCTTCCAATTATGTGGTCAATTTTAAAGTAGGTGTGATGTGGTGCTGTGAAGAATGTATATTCTGTGGATTTGGGGTGGAGAGTTTTGTAGATGTCTATTAGCTTTGTTTGGTCCAGATCTGAGTTCAAGTCCTGGATATCCTTGTTAATTTTCTGTCTGGTTCATCTGTCTAATATTGACAGTGGAGTGTTAAAGTCTCCCACTATTATTGCGTGGGAGACTAAGTCTCTTTGTAGGTCATTAAGTACTTGCTTTATGTATCTGAGCACTCCTGTATTGGGTGTGTATATATTTAGGATCATTAGTTCTTCTTGATACATTGATACTTTTACCATTATGTAATTCCCTTCTTTGTCTCTTTTGATCTTTGTTGGTTTAAAGTCTATTTTATCAGAGACTAGGATAACAAATCCTGCTTTTTTTCGTTTTTTTTTTTCTTTCTATTTGCTTGGTAAATCTTCCTGAATCCCTTTATTTTGAGCCTATGTGTATCCTGGCATGTGAGATGGGTTTTCTGGATACAGCACACAGATGGGTTTTGACTTTTTATCCAATTTGCCAGTCTGTGTCTTTTGACTGGGGCATTTAGCCCATTTACATTCAAGGTTAATATTGTTATATGTGAATTTCATCTGGCCATTTTGATGCTAGCTGTTTGTTTTGCCCATTAGTTGATGCAGTTTCTTCATTGTGTCAATGCTCATTACCATTTGGTACATTTTTGGAGTAGGTAGTACCAGTTTTTCCTTTCATGCTTAGTTCTTCTTTCAGGAGCTCTTGTAATGCAGGCCTGGTAGTTACAAAATCTCTGAGCAATTGCTTGTTTGTAAAGGATTTTCTTTCTCCTTCACTTATGAAGCTTAGTTTGGCTAGATATGAAATTCTAGGTTGAAAGTGGTTTTCTTTAAGGATGTTGAATATTGGCCCCCACTCTCTTCTGGCTTGTAGGGTTTCTGCTGAGAGATCCACTGTGAGCCTGATGGGCTTCCCTTTGTGGGTAACCCAATCTTTTTCTCTGGCTGCCCTTAGCATATTTTCCTTCATTTCAACCCTGGTGAATCTGACGATTATGTGCCTTGGGGTTGTTCTTCTTGAGAAATATCTTTATGGTGTTCTCTGTATTTCCTGGACTTTAATATTGGCTTGCCTTTTTAGGTTGGGGAAGTTCTCCCGGATAATGTCCTGAAGAATGTTTTCCAGTTTGAATTCACTCTCTCCATCACATTAAGGTACACCTATCAAATGTATATTAGATCAAATGTAGATTAGATCTTTTCATATAATACTATGTTTCTTGTAGGCTTTGTTCAGTTCTTTTCACTCTTTTTTTTTTAAGCTTGCCTTCTCATTTTATTTCATTGAATTGATCTTCAATCTCTGATATCCTTTCTTCTGCTTAGTCATTTAAGCTATTGAATCTTTTGTATGCTTCATGAAGTTCTCATGTTGTGTTTTTCAGCTCCATAATGTCATTTATATTCTCCTCTAATCTGTTTCTTCTCATTGGTGTTTCATCAAACCTTTTTTCAAGGTTCTTAGTTTCTTTGCATTGGGTTAGAACATGTAGCTCAGAGAAGTTTGTTATTACCCACCTTCTGAAGTCTGCTTCTACCAATTCATCAGACTCATTCTCCATCCAACTTTATTCCCTTGCTGGTTAGGACTTGTGATCCCTTGGAGGAGGAGAGATGTTCTGGTTTTGGGTGTTTTCATCATTTCCCCCCTGGTTTCTTCCCATCTTTGTGGATTTATCTACCTGTGGTCTCTGTAGTTGGTGATTTTTGGATTGGGTCTCTGAGTGGATGTGCTTTATGTTGATGATGAAGTTATTTCTTTCTGCTTTTTAGTTTTCCTTCTAACAGTCAGGCCCCTCTGCTGTAGGACTGCTGGAGGTCCACTCCAGACCCTACTTGCCTGGGGATGAATGCAGTGGCTGCAGTAGAGTAAGGGTTTCTTCCAGTTTCTTCTTCTGTTATCTTTGTCCCAGAAGGATACCTGCCAGATATCAGCCTGAGCTCTCCTTTATGAGGTGTCTCTTTGGTTTTACAGGGGCCAGGGAGCTGCTTGGGGAGACATTCTGTCCCTTATTGGAGCTCAAGTGCTGTCATCTCTATTGTTCCATTCAGAGCTGCTGGGCAGGTACGTTTAAGTTTGCTGCAGTGGAACTCATAACCACCTTTTCTCCCAGGTGCTCTGTCTTGGGAAGGTGGGGCTTTATTTATAATTTCCTCATGGGCTGCTGCCTTTTTTTAGAGATCCCCCGCCCAGAAAGGAGATAGCCTAGTCACAGTCTGCCAGCAGAGGCATTGCTGAGCTGCTGTTGGCTTTGCCCAGCTGCTGTGTGAACTTCCTTGTGGTTTGGCTTATAGAGGTATAGTTAGAACGGCCTCAGTAATGGCAGACTACCTCAGTAATGGCGGACGGCCTCGGTAATGGTGGACTTGCTCAGTGCTGGTGGACTGCCTCGTTAATGGCGGATGCCCTTCTCCCCACAGAGCTGCACTGTCCCATGTCCAGCTGTACTTGCTCTGAAACTCTCAGTCTAGAGTGTTTCAGATTGCTAGTCTTTGTGCAGGTGGGACCTGCTGAGCCAGATCATCTGGCTCCCTTTTTCAGTCCGCTTTTCTTCAGTTCAGTTGGTGGGTCTGTCTCCCATGCATTCCAGGCACCAGTTTAAACAGCCATGCTGATTTGTGTGTTTTTGGGTGGGGACCCGCTGTGTCAGCTGAAACAGCTTTGTTGGAAACTAGTGGTGCTTTTCAGCCTGGGAATCTCCTGGCCTGTGAGCAATAATAACTCGTTTGGAAATGTGGTGATCACTCACCCTCTGCATTGTTCTTGCTGGGGACTGCATTTCAGAGCTGTTCCTATTTGGCCATCTTTGATCCTTCCCCTTTATTCCTTTCTTTGGTCTGATAGCTTTAGCTAGGACTTATAGCACCATGTTGAATAACAATGGTGATAGTGGGCATCCTTGTCATGTTCCATATTCTAGAAAAAGTTTTAAGATTTTTTCAGTCAGTATGATACTAGCTATGGGTATGTCATATATGGGTTTTGTTATGTTAAAGTATGTTCCTTCTATACCCACTTTTTTTTAATACTAAAAGGATGTTCAATTTTATCAAATGTCTTTTCAACATCACTTGAACTAATCATATCATTTTAAATCCTTCATTGTGTTGATATGATGTGTCAGATCAATTAATTTTCATATTATGAATCATTCTTGCATCCCAGGAGTAAATACCACTTGATCATGATGAATGATCTTTCTAATGTCTGGTTGATTTCAGTTCGATAGTATTTTGCTGAGGATTTTTGCATCGGTATTCATCAGAGATACTGGCCTGTAGGTTTTTTTTTTTTTAATTTTATTTTAATGTGTCTTTCTCTGGTTTTGGTATCAGAGTAATGCTGGCCTCATAGAATAAGCTTGCATATATTTTCTCCTCTTGAATATTTCAGAATGTTTTGAGTAAGATTTGTGTTAGTTTTTCATTAAATATTTGGTAGAGTTCAGTAGTGAAACCATCAGGTGCTGGGCTTTTCTTTACTGGAAGACTTTTGGGAGTTTTTTTGTTTTTTTTTTTTTTTTTGAGACAGGGTCTCACTCTGTCACCCAGGCTGGAGTGCAGTGGTACAATCTCAGCTGACTGTAAACTCTGCCTCCTGGATTCAAGTGGTTATTGTGCCTCAGCCTTCCCAATAGCTAGGATTACAGGTGCCCACCTCCCAAAGTGTTGGAATTACAGATGAGAGCTGCTGCACCTGGCGACTGGGAGATTTTTTTTTTCTTTTTTTTTTTTTTTTTCAGATATAGTCTTGCTCTGTCACCTGGCCTGGAGGGCAGTGATGTGATCTCAGCTCACTGCAACCTCCACCTCCTGGGTTCAAGCAATTCTCCTGCTTCAGCCTCTATAGTAGCTGGGACTACAGGTGCATGCCCAGTTAATTTTGTATTTTTAGTAGAGATGGGGTTTCACCATGTTGACCAGGCCTATCAAACTGCTGACCTCAAGTTATCCACCCCTGTAAGCTTCCCAAAGTGCTGGGATAACAGGTGTAAGCCACCATGTCTGGCCCACTGACAGACTTTTGTTATAGCTTGGATCTCATTACTTGTTATTATTCTCTTCTGGTTTTTGATTTCTTCCTGGTTCAGTCTTGGTAGATTGTATGTGTCTGGGAATTTGTCCTTTTTTTTCTAAATTTTCCAATTTATTGGCATATAGCTGCTCATAGTAGCCATTAATGATTCTTTGAATTTCTGCAGTATCAGTTGTAATGTCTCTTTATTCATTTCTAATTTTTTTATTTGTATTCTCTCTCTTTTTTTTTAAGTTTGGCTAATGGTTGGTCAATTTTTTTTAACTTTTAAAAAAAACCAACTTTTTGTTTCATTGATCTTTTGTATTGCTTTCTTCATTTCAATTTCTTTTATTTCTGCTATAGTCTTTATCATTTCTTTTCTTCTACTAATTTTTGTGTTTGGTTTGCTCTTGCTTTTCTGGTTCTTTAAAATGCATTATTTAAATTATTTATTTAAAGTTTTTTCTCTTTTGTGAGGTAGGCACTTATTCCTATAAACTTTCCATTTGGCATTGCGTTTATTGTATCCAATATGTTTTGATAATGTTGTGTTTTCATTATCATTTGTTTCAAGAAATGTTTCCATTTCCTTTTTCATTTTTTCATAGAGCCACCAGTCGTTTATCATATGGTTTAATTTCTGTGTATTTGTATGGCTTCCAAAATTCTTCTTATTATTAATTCCTAGTTTTGTTCAATTTTGGTTAGAGACAATGATTGATATTATTTCAATGGTTTTGGATATTTTAAGACTTGTTTTGGAACCTATTATATGGTCTATCTTTGAGAATGATCCATATGCTGTGATGGGGGCATGGAGGCAGCAAACCACATTGCCCTGTATGTACCTATGCAACAATACTGCATGATCTGCACATGTACTCCACAACCTAAAGTACGAAAAAAAAATGTATTCTGCAGCTGTTGAATGAAATGTTCTGTAAATATTTATTAGATCTTCTTGGTCTATAGTGCAGATTAAGTCTAATGTTTCTTTGTTGATTTCCTGTCTGGAAGATCTGTCCAGTAGTGCAAGTGGGTGTTGAAGTCTTCAGCTATGATTGCATTGGAGCCTGTCTTTCTTCAGCTATGATTGCCCTGGGGCCTATCTATCTTTCTAGTAATATTTGCTTTGTATATCTCTGTGTACTCCAGTGTTGGGTGCATATATATTTAAAATTCTTATATCTTCTTGCTAAATTTACCTCTTAATCATTATATAGTGACCTTCTTTGTTTTATAGTTTTTGTCTTGATATCTATTTTGTCTCATGTAACCATTCCTGCTCTTTTTTAGTTTCCATGGGCATGGGATATCTTGTTTCATTTCTTTATTTTCAGTCTATGTGTGTCTTTATGAGTGAAATATATTTCTTGTAGGCAGCAGGTCATGGGTCTTATTATTTCATTCATTCAGACAGTCTATGTTTTCTTATTGAAGAGTTTAGTTCATTTACATTTTATGTTATGAATAAGAACTTACTTTTGCCATTTTGTTATTTGTTTTCTGGTCTTCTTGTTCTTCTTTCTTTCCTTCCTGTCTTTGTTTATTGAATTTTCCCCAGTGGCATGATTTAGTTTCATGCTTTTTACTTTTGTGTATCCATTGTATGTTTTTTGGTTTGACATGATCAGGAGATGTGCTAAAATTATTATATAATACATTATTTTAACCTAATAACTACTTAACACTATTTGTGTAAACAAAGATACATGCAAAAGTAATAGAAACTTTGTGTTTGAAGTTCATATTTCCACCTTTTAACTTTATTATTTCTATTTATATTTTATTATACTATCTATATCTTGAAAAGTTTTTATAGTTATTCTTTTTGATTGGTTCTTTATCTAGTCTTTCAACTCAGGATAAGAGTAGTTTACACACCATTATATTATAACAATGTTATAATATTCTGTGTTTTTCTGTTTACTTTTGTTAGGCTAGCCAGCTGTCCTAGTACCATTTATTAAATAGGGAATTGATATCATTTGGCTATATCCCTACCCAAATCTCATCTTCAGTTGTAACTCCCATAATCCCCATGTGTCATGGGAGAGACCCGAGGGGAGGTAATTGAATCATGGGATGGTTCTCCCGCATGCTGTTCTCATGATAGTGAGTGAGTTCTCACAAGATCTGCTGGTTTTATCAGCAACTGGCATTTCTGCTCTTGGCAGTTATTTTCCTGCCACCCAGTGAAAAGCTGCCTTCTGCATGATTGTTTTCCTGAGGCTTCCCCAGCCATACAGAACTGTGAGTCAATTAAACTTCTTTTCTTTATAAATTACCCAGTCTTGGGTATTTTTTCATAGCAGCATGAGAAGGGATTAATACAGTAAATTGGTACCACAGAGAGTGGGGTTTTGCTACAAGATACCCAAAAATGTCTAAGTGACTTTGGAACAGTGCAACAGGCAGAGGTTGGAACAGTTTGGAGGGCTCAAAGAAGACAGGAGAATGTGGGAAAGTTTAGAATTTTTTAGAGACTTGTTTTAATGACTTTTAATGTTTTAATTTTTTAATGACTTTGACCAAACTGTTTATAGTGATGTGGATAATGAAGTTTAGGCTGAGGTCGTCTCAGATGGAGATGAAGAACTTGTTGGGAACTGGAATAAAGGTGACTCTTGCTATGCTTTAGCAAAGAGATTGATAGCATTTTGCCCCTGGTGTAGAGACCTGTGGAAATTTGAACTTGAGAGAGAAGATTTAAGGTAACCTGGCAGAAGAAATTTCTAAGTGGCAAAGTGTTCAAGAGGAAGCAGAACATAAAAGTTTGGAAAATTTGCAGCCTGACAATGCAATAAAAAAGAAAAACCAATTTTCTGGGGAGAAATTCAAGTTGGCTGCAGAAATTTGCACAAGTAAGTAGGAGCCGAATTCTAACAGTAAAGACAATGGGGAAAATGTTTGCAGGGCATGTCAGAGACCTTCATGGCAGCCCCTCTCATCACAGACCTGGAAACTTAGGAGGGAAAAATGGTTTCATGGGCCAGGCCCAGGACCCCTTGCTCTTTGCAGCCTTGGGACATGGTGCCCTGTGTCCCAGATGCTTCTGTTTCCAGCTGTGGCTAAAAGGAGCAAACACAGAGCTCAGACTGTTGCTTCAGAGGGTGCAAGCCCCAAGCCTTGGGTGGCTTACAAGGGGTATTGGGCCTTTGGGTGCACAGAAGTCAAGAATTGAGGTTTGAACCTCCACCTAGATTTCAGAGGATGTATGGAAATGCCTGGATGTCTAGGAAGAAGTTGCTGCAAGGTGGAAGCCCTAATGGAGAACCTCTGCTAGTGAAGTGAAGAAGGGAATTGTGGGGTTGGAGCCCCTACAGAAAGTCCCCACTTGGGTGCTGTGTAGTGGAGCTGTGAGAAGAGGGCCATTGTCCTCCAGACCCCAGAATGGTAGATCCACTGACAGCTTGCACCATGTGCCCAGGAGAGCCACAGGCACTCAATGCCAGCCTGTGAAAGCACCTGAAGTGGGGCTGTACCCTGCAAAGCCACAGGGACAGATCTGCCTAAGGCCATGAGAGCCCATCTCTTGCATCAGTGTGACCTGCATGTGAGACATAGAATCAAAGGAGATCATTTTGGAACCTTAAGGTTTAACAACTTAAATTTGGAAACTTAAGGCTGAACGACTGAAATCCTGTTGGATATCAGACGTGCACAGGGCCTGTAACCCTTTGTTTTGGTCAATTTCTCCCATTTAGAACAAGTGTATTTAACTTGTACCGTCATTATATCTAAGAAGTGAGTAACGTGTTTTTAATTTTACAGGCTGATAGGTGGAAGGGACTTGCCTTGTCTTAGATGAAACTTTGGACTTAAAACTTTTGCGTTAATGCTGGAATAAGACTTTGGGGGCCTGTTGGAAAGGCATGAGTGTATTTTGAAATGTGAAGAAATAATATTTGGGAGGGGTCCGGTGTGGAATGATATTGTTTGGCTGTGTCCCCACCCAAATCTCATCTCGAACTGTAATTCCTATGTGTCATGGGAGGGAACTGGTGGGAGGTAATTGAATCATGTGGGCAGTTTCTCCCATGCTGTTCTCATGATTGCGAGTGAGTTTTAATGAGATCTGATAATTTCTTAAGCATCTAGCATTTTCCCTGCTGCCACACATTCTCTCCTGCCACCCTTTGAAGAGGTTCCTTCCACCATGTTTGTAAGTTTCCTGAGGCCTCCTCAGCCATGCCAAACTGTATTAAATCTTTCTTTATAAATTACTCAGTCTCAGGTTTTTTTTTTTTTTTTTTGGAAACAGTGTTTCACTGTGTTGCCCAGGCTGGAGTGCAGTGGTGTGTTGGCTTACTGCAACCTCTACCTCCTGGGTTCAAGTGATTCTTGAACCTCAGCCTCCCAAGTAGCTAGGATTACAGGCATGCACCACCACACCTGGCTAATTTTTGTATTATTAGTAGAGATGAGGTTTTCCCATGTTGGCCAGGCTGGTCTCAAACTCCTGACCTCAGGTGATCCACCCACCTTGGCCTCTTAAAGTGCTTGTATTACAGTCATGAGCCAACGCACCTGGCTAGGCATTTCTTTAGAGCAGATTGAAAATGGGCTAATACAGGAATCCTTTCCCATTGCTTATTTTTTGCCAACTTTGCTAAAAATCAGATGGCTATAGGTGTGCATTTATAGTTCTGGGTTCTCTTTTATGTGCTGTTGGTCTGTGTGTATGGTTTTGTATCAGTATTGTGTTGTGTTTTTAAAAAGTTACTATTATTATTTTTTACTACATTTTTATAGACAGTTTGAAGTCAGATAATGTGTCTCAAGCTTTATTTTTGGCTTAGGATTGCTTTGGCTATTTGGACTCTTTTTTGGTTTTATATGAATTTTAGAATAGTGTCTTTCTCATTCTGTGTATGTGCTATTGGTAGTTTCATAGGAATAGTGTTGAATTTGTAGATTTCCTTGGCCATTATGGTCATTATAATGATATTGATTCTTCCAATCCATGAGCTTGGAATATTTTTCTAACTGTTTGTGTCATCTGTGATTTCTTTCAGCAGTTTTTTGTAGTATTCTTTGTAGAGATCTATCACCTCCTTTGTTAGATGTATTCGTATGTCTTTTAATTTTTTTGTGGCTATTATAAATGTTATTGCATTCTTGATCTGGATCATGACTTGAATGTTATTTATATATAGAAATGCTACTGATTTTTGTACATTGATTTTTGTATCTTGACACTTTCCTGAAGTTGTTGATTAGTTCCAGGATCCTTTTGGCAGGGTATTTAGGCTTTTTAGATATAGAATCAGATCATTAGCAAAGAGATATAGTTTAATTTTTTCTTTTCCTATTTCGATCTTTTCTTTCTTTCTTTTGCCTGATTCCTTAGCTAGGAATTCCCTAGATTTTCCTCTAGTTTTTTTTCTAGTTTAAAATCTTACATTTAAGCCTTTAATCCGTCTTGAATTAATTTTGTATGTGATGAGAAATATGGGTCCAGTTTCATTCTTTTGTATGTGGTTAGTCAGTTTTCCCAGCTCCATTTATTGAATAGGGTGTCCCTTTCCCATTGTTGTTTTGGTTGAGTTTTTAAAAATTTCATTTGGAGTTAGGTATGTGGCCTTATATCTGGGTTGCCTATTCATTTTTTTTAAAGTTTCTATTTTATAAAATTTTTATTTATTTACACATGTGCAGAACATGCAGGTTTGTTACATAGGTTTACATGTGCCATGGTGGTTTGCTCCGCCAATCAACCCGTCATGTACGTTAGGTATTTCTTCTAATGCTATCCCTCCCCTACCCCCACAACTCCCAACAGGCCCCAGTGTGAGATGTTCCCCTCCCTGTGTCCATGTGTTCTCATGGTTCAATTTCCACTTATGAGTGAGAAGATGTGGTGTTTGGTTTTCTGTTCCTGTGTTAGTTTACTAAGAATGATTGTTTCCTGCTTAATTCATGTCCCAGCAAAGACATGAATCCATCCTTTTTTATGTGTGTATAGTATTCCATGGCATATATGTGCCACATTTTCTTTATCCAGCCTATTGATGGGCTTTTGGGTTGGTTCCAAGTCTTTGCTATTGTGACCGCAATATTCCAAGTGCTGCATTAAACATATGTGTGCATGTGTCTTTATAGTAGAATGATTTATAATCCTTTGGGTATGTACCAAGTAAAGAGATTGTTGGGATAAATGGTATTTGTGCTTCTAGATCCTTTAGGCATCGCCACACTGTCTTCCACAATGGTTGAACTAATTTACACTCCCACCAACAGTGTAAAAGCGTTCCTATTTCTCCACATCCTCTCCAGCATCTGTTGGCTCCTGACTTTTTAATGATCACCATTCTAACTGGTGTGAGATGGTATCTAAATGTGGTTTTGCTTTGCATTTCTTTAATGAACAGTGATGATGAGCTTTTTAAAATATGTTTGTTGGCTGCATAAATGTCTTTTTTTGAGAAGTGTCTGTTCATATCCTTTACCCACTTTTTTGATGGGGTTGTTTATTGTAAATTTGTTTAGTTTCTTTGTAGATTCTGGATACTAGCCGTTTGCTAGATGGAGAGCTTGCAAAATTTTCTCTCATTCTTTAGGTTGCCTGTTCATTCTGATGATAGTTTCCTTTGCTGTGCAGAAGCTCTTTAGTTTAGTTAGATCCCATTTGTCTATTCTGGCTTTTGTTGCCATTGCTTTTGGTGTTTTAGTCATGGAATCTTTACCCATCCCTATGTCCTGAATGATATTGCATAGGTTTTCTTCTAGGATTTTTATGGTTTTAGGTTTTATGTCTAAGTCTTTATCTTGAATTACTTTTTGTGTAAGGTGTAAGGAAGAGGTCCAGTTTCAGCTTTCTGCATATGGTTAGCTAATTTTCCTAACAGCATTTATTAAATAGGAAATCTTTTCCTCATTGCTTGTTTTCATCAGGTTTATCAAAGATCAAAGATCAGTTCAGGTTGTAGATGTTTGGTGTTATTTCTGAGGCCTCTGTTCTGTTCTCTTGGTCTATATCTCTGTTTTGGTATTAGTACCATGCTGTTTTGGTTACTCTAGCCTTGCAGTGTAGTTTGAAGTCAGGTAGCTTGATGCTTCCAGCTTTGTTCTTTTTGCTTAGGATTGTCTTGGCTATGCAGGCTCTTTTTTGGTTCCATATGAAATTTAAAGTAATTCATTCTAAATCTGCGAAGAAAGTCAATGGTAATTTGATGGAGATAGCATTGAATCTATATATTACTTTGGGCAGCATGGCTATTTTCACGATATTGATTCTTGCTATCCATCAGCATTGAGTTTTTTTCCATTTGTTTGTTTTCTCTCTTATTTCCTTGAGGAGTAGTTTGTAGTTCTCTTTGAAGAGGTCCCTCGCATCCCTTGTAAGTTGAATTCCTAGGTATTTTATTCTCTTTGTAGCAATTTTGAATGGCAGTTCACTCATGATTTGGCTCTGTGTGTGTCTATTATTGGTGTATAGAAATCCTTGTGATTTTTGCACATTGATTTTGTATCCTGAGACATTTCTGAAGTTGCTTATCAGCTTAAGGAGTTTTGGGGCTGAGACAATGGGGTTTTTAAGATATGAAATCATGTCATCTATAAGGAGAGACAATTTGACGTCCTCTCTTCCTATTTGAATACCCTTCATATCTGTCTCTTGCCTGATTACCCCTGCCAGAACTTGCAATACTGTGTTGAATAGGAGTGGTGAGAGAGGGCATCCATGTATTGTGCCAGTTTTCAAAGGGAATGCTTCCAGCTTTTGCCCATTCAGTATTATATTGGCTGTGGGTTTGTCATAAACAGCTCTTATTATTTTTAAACACATTCCATCAATACCTAGTTTATTGAGTGTTTTTAGCATGAAGGGTTATTGAATTTTATCAAAGGCCTTTTCTCAGTTGTCTTTTCTTTTCCATTGATCTGTGTGTCTTATTTTGTACCAGTAACATGCTGTTTTCATTACTAAACCTTTGTAGTATAGTTTGATGTCAGGCAATGTGATGCCTCTGGCTTTTTTCCTTTTTTTTTTGGTGGGGGGGTATTTAGGCTTTTTCTTGGTTCCCATATGAATTTTAGATTTTTTTTTCTAATTCTGTGAAAAATAACATTGGTAATTTGATAGGAATTTCATTGGATCTGTAGACTACTTTAAACAGCATAGTCATTTTAACAATATTCATTCTTCATATTCATCACATGGAATTTTTTTCCATTTGTTAATGTCATCTACTCCTTTTTTTTAATCAGTGTTTTGTAGTTTTCCTTACAGAGGGTTCATTGACTCTTACAAATTCTATTGTTTTACATATAATTATATGTATATAAAAATACAGTATATACAACATATATAGTAAATATATAGAATTATATATAATTATCTGTCTCTCTATATAAACACAAACACAATCATGCATGCATGCATGCTCCATAACAATGTTTCAGTGAAGTACAAACTACATATTTGGTAGTGGTCCCATAAAATTATAATGAGCTGCAAAATTCCTATTGCCTAGTGATGTAATGTAGCACACTTAATTTTTAATTAAATTTATTGTAGCTTGATTATAAAGTCTATAGTAGTGTATAGTAATGTCCTAGGCTTTCACTTTGATTCACTGTCACTCACTGACTCACCCAGAGCAACTTCTAGTCTTGCAAACTCCTTTCATATTAAGTGCCCTGTATAGATGTGCCATTTAAAAAATCTTTTATACTGTATTTTTGTTGTACATTTTCTATGTTTAGATATGTTTACAATCACATATACTCACAATTATGTTATAATTGCCTACAATGTTCAGTACAATACTGCAGTTCAGGAGCAATAGACTATACTATACAGCATAGGTGGGTAGTAGGCTACACTATATAATTTTGTGTAAGTATACTTTATGATGTTCCCATAGTGACAAATTAACTTAAAAATGCATTTCTCAGAATGTTTACCTGTCAATAAGCAATGCATGACTGTGTGTATATACATATATGTATGCATACATAATTTTTTGTCTATTGATAGTAAACATAAATATAAATAAAAATATAAAACTTTATAAAATATTAAAAATCTATAAAATACAAAATATAAAATTGATTTTACATATTTATCTTGGATCTAGTGACTTCCCTAAATTTACTTACTAGTTTCAATATTTTGTCTGTATGTTGTTTTCAATTTTTATATAAACAAATATGCCATCTGCAAATAATGGCAGTTTTATGTTTCTTTGTCAGTTATTACCATTTTGCACTTTTTTTTTTCTTACTATATTGGCTAAGACCTCCAGTACAAAATGTAATGGTGATAGCAGTCATCCTTGATTTATGTCTGATCTTGAGTTGAAAGCTTTCATGATTTCACCATCTTGATGATGATACTTATTGTAGATTTATTGTATGAATATTTGTCATTAGGTTTAGGAAGTTCCCTTCTCTTTCTAATTTCCAAGAAAATTTTAATCATGAATAGGTGCTCAATTTTTTAAAATGCTTTTTCTACATCTATTGGCTTGATTATATTTCTTTTCTGTTATTATAGTAAATTATTCAGGGTGGATTTGGAGTGTTAACACATAACTTGCATTACAGCAAAATCACTTCAAAATTTAGTATCTTAAAAAAAGTATCTACATTAATTTTGCTAGTATTCTGTTTAGTATTTTTGTGTCTATATTTATGAGATAAAATAATTTACTTTTCTTTTTGGATGTTTTTAAATCAAGGTTATGTTGGTTTCATACAAACGTTTAAGATGAGTTTCCTCTTTTACTATTCTTGGGAAGAGTTTGTGTGCAATTAGTGTTATTTATTATTTCTTTTTTAAACATTTAGAAGTTTTTATTTATTTATTTTTTTATATTTTATTGAGTTTTAGGTTTTGGGGTACATGTGAAGAACATGCAGGATTGTTGCATAGGTACATACATGGCAATGTGATTTGCTGCCTTCCTCCCCATCACCCATATCTGGCATTTCTCCCCATGTTATCCCTCCCCAGCTCCTCACTTTCTCATACCTCCCCTAGTTCCCCCTCAGAGACCTCAGTGTGTGATACTCCCCTCCCTGTGTCCATGTGTTCTCATTCTTCAACACTGACATATGAGTGAGAACATGTGGTGTTTAATTTTCTGTTCTTGTATCAGTTTGCTGAGAATGATGGTTTCCAGGTTCATCCATGTCCCTACAAAGGACATGAACTCATCATTTTTTATGTCTGCATAGTATTCCATGGTGTCTATGTGCCACATTTTCCCTGTCCAGTCTATCATAGATGAGCATTTGGGTTGGTTCCAAGTCTTTGCTATTGTAAACAATGCTGCGATGAACATACATGTGCATGTGTCCTTATAACAGAACGATTTATAATCCTTTGGTTATATACCCAGTAATGGGATTGCTGAGTCAAATGGAATTTCTATTTCTAGGTCCTTGGGGAATCACCACACTGTCTTCCACAATGGTTGAACTAATTTACACTCCCACCAACAGTGTAAAATGTTCCTATTTCTCCACATCCTCTTCAGCATCTGTTGTCTCCAGATTTTTTAATGATCACCATTCTAACTGGCATGAGATGGTATCTCAATGTGGTTTTGATTTGCATTTCTCTAATGACCAGTGATGATGAGCATTTTTTCATATGTTTGTTGGCCTCATATATGTCTTTTTTTGAAAAGTGTCTGTTCATATTCTTCGCCCACTTTTGAATGGGTTTGTTTGTTTGTTTGTTTGTTTGTTTGTTTTTGTAAATCTGTTTTAGTTCTTTGTAGATTCTGGATATTAGCCCTTTGTGAGATGGGTAGATTGCAAAAATATTTTCCCATTCTGTTGGTTGCTGGTTCACTGTAATGATTGTTTCTTTTGCTGTGCAGAAGCTCTGGAGTTAATTAGATCCCATTTGTCTATTTTGGCTTTTGTTGCCAATGCTTTTGGTGTTTTAGTCATGAAGTCCTTGCCTATGCCTAAGTCCTGAAGTCTTTACCAGTGACTCTATCTAGGATTTAGGTTTAAGTGTGTGTGAGAGGGAATGTTTTCAATAATAGATTTAATTTCTTTAAAAATATAAGGGTTTTCAGATGTTCATTTTTTAAGAAATCAGTTCAGCTAAATTTATTTGAGGAATTTATTAATTCTATCTAAATTGTCTAATGTATTGATATAAAGTTATTCATTAAATCATTTTATCATCTTGAATAAAATTATATTCCTCTTTTTTGTTAAATCTTGTTTTGGGCAAATTGTGTCTTTGCAGACGACATGATTGTATATTTAGAAGACCAATGTTATAATTGATTTTAATAAACCAGCTTCTGGTTTTGTTGGTTTTCCCTACCGTAAGTGTGATTTTCTCTTTTGTTGATTTCAGCTCTCCTTTGTTATTCTTTTCTTTCCCTTTTCAAGGTTTGCTTTGCTTTTATTTTTTAAACTTATTGAAGTGGAAGCTTAGAAAATTGATGTTTAATCTTTCTTCATTTCTAAAATGTACAGTTAAGTCTTCCCATTTCCCACTAAACACTGCTTTAGGTGAATCACACAAATTTGGTTTTTTTTGAGACAGAGTCTCACTCTGTTGCCCAGCTGGAGTGCAGTGGCAGTATTTCAGCTCACTGCAGCCTCTGCTTTCGGGTTGAAGTGATTCTCCTGCCTCAGCCTCCTGGGTAGCTGGGACCTTCTCACCTTCAGAAAAGGACCTTCGGAGCTCTCACCTTCCCCAGACTACTGCCCTCCTCACTGCCTCTTCCTATTAGGAGGATAGTGAAGCCAGCCACAGTTTTCCCCAGGGCCACCCTTAAGGCTCTTTTTTTTTCTTTAGTTAAATTTTATGAAAGACAAAGCAAGATATAGAAATTCAAAGTTTCACGTCAGCAGCCATCATGAATTACGCTTTTACCTTATGTAAAAGTTATTTTATACATAGCTTTCACAAACATAATCTATTGTGTAGTTACATCAACTTTTTTCAAATCCAAAAATAAGGACATAACTCATACAAATTTATTTTAAATAAAGCTTAAAATTAGAATTAAATTGATAAATGAAGTCATCTATTGAAAAAGTGTTATTTTACATCCATTCTGGGTATTACCACAAATTTTAAAAGTAGAAGCATAGCATTTGCCAGTATTTTTAAAAACCAAGTCAATACAAATTAGTCTGAAAGTTCTTGAAAATTAATAATTGATTTTCCCCACTACTTAACCATAACTGGAATAACCTTTGAAGAAACACTACTAGCAAACTTTAGACAAAAATTATAAAACCAGACGAAACCTGGCTAATTTTTTCACATGACCAAACCTGGCTAATTTTTTAAAATTAGTTTTTATTTTGTAGATGGCATTTCATTCTTTCCCCAAAGCTGAAGTACAGTGGTGCAATCTCAGCTCACTGCAACCTCTGCCTCCCAGGTTCAAGTGATTCTCTTGACTCAGCCTCCCAAGTAGCTGGGATTACAGTCACCCACCATCATGCCAGGCTAATTTTTGTATTTTAGTAGAGACAGGGTTTTACCATGTTGGCTAGGCTGATCTCCAACTCTTGACCTCAGGTAATCCACCCACCTCGGCTTCCCTAAATGCTGGGATTATAGGTGTGAGCCACCACACCTGGCCATTTTTGTACTTTTAATAGAGGTGGGGTTTCAGAATGTTGGCCAGGCTGGTTTTCAACTCCTGACCTCAAAGAATCACACAAGTTTTGATTCGTGGTCTCTTTTTAATAATTCAGTTTAAATATTTTTAAATTTTGGCTTCAAAGTTATTATTTGACCAATGCATTATTTACAGTGTATTTAAAAAATTTCAGTCAGGAATTTTCTAGTTGTCTTTTCTGATTTCTTGGTTGATTCCACTGGGGTCAGAGAACATAAGCTGTAAGCTATTTTGATTGTAAAATTTGTTGCTTTATATTCAAGTTCATGGCCAATTTTGGTGAACAAGATTTGATTAGGTAAAAGTAACACTTTTGGATGTTTACCACTGGAAAATACTGTGATAACCACTTTCTTCCTCTCCCATTCCATTTACTCTCTTCTTTCTTCTCCTCTTTCTACTTCCTCTTTTTCCTTTTTCAAAAATACATAATGGTGTAGTCTAACGGTATAGAAATTATTTACTGAAAACCTAAAAATTAGAATAAATTAGCTGTTATCACTTGGCAGTTAATTAGTAAATAGTAACATGCAATTTAGGTGTACTTTTGTATTAAAAGTTGATAAATGGCCTTTTTACTAGCTTAGAAGTTGCTAGTTTTTATTCAGATTTCTTCCAAATAAATATTAATTTTCATGTATAGTTTGGCATCATTTGACTTTAGTAATCAATAAGGGATAGTAAACAGGTTTCTTTTTAAGTAGTGTAAATAACTTGCTAGTTCAAGCATTAATTATTTTACTGTGAAAATAATTGCTATGAATTTTATATGTTTTTATTTTAAATAGACAACAGCAGTTGGATATGTTTGTTACTTGACGGAAGCAGCAGGAGTCATGGTTATGTTTTCTGTACCATAAAGTTCCCTTACAGGCTTCTTTCAATGAGAAAATCTTTCTGCTTCTTTCCACTGACTTGCATGCCAGTTTCCTTAGGCCTTATTTATTGTTTTATATGCTGCTAAATATGCTGTATTGAAGAGATACAGCAATATTCAAGGAAGTTTTAGAAATGTACTTACTAGTTTATTTTATAAAATTATTTTTCTAAACAATGCAGTTTGTAAAAAATACTCAAACATTTAAAGAGTATCTGTATTTAAAGACATAGGTAATATTTTCAGATATTTATTAATCAAAAGAGAACATTAGTGCCACATATGTGAGTAAGGAACTTGATCCAGACTTTTATCTAAATTTTCCTCTTCTACTAAGTGCTACTTTTCCATATAAGAAATTGTACATGTAATTTTAGGAGAGTGGCTAGAACTTGTCTAGTTCCTAAGGGCTTAATAATGCTTAGTCTCTCTGTTTTGGTTGCCGATATCTCCTAAATAACCGGATCAGTCTACCGGGAAGAGCATGAGGGCACATTCCTTGGCTATCTCTCAGATTTTGTCTCCTATTCTTATTACTGACATCACCAAAAATGTTTCCTTTTGTAAATTCTAGAACTTACTTTTACCCTAGGTTTGAAATATATTAAGCACACCTATTTAGACCCCAGAAATAATGGAGATAACGTCATAACCAGAGGTAAGTGTTGAAACTAATTTTTCTTTTGGGTAAACAAACAAAAAACAAAGAATCACACACATGCTCTTTTCCTTTCAAGACTTTCCCCAAAACTTCTCATTCCAAATAGATTTCCCATGGAGATGAATCAAGCAGTCTTATAAAAGATTTTTAACCAAAGTTGTATATTTAATTTAAATAATTCAAAAGCAGAGGTATGTTTCTTAAATCATTAATAATTGCAATTTGAACTTTAGTTCTAAAGACATGCAACCCATTGTTGCCAAACTAGCACTGTAAATCTCAAGCACTTATGAGTTTTAAAATTTGCTTTCTTCTCATTTCTCAAATATAACTGGGCTACCTTGAACCTCATCTTTTTAGGCATATGCAGGGAAGAATTTTAGCTTTCACAGTTTACTTTGAATTCCTGCAGTCAATCTTTAAAAATTGAATCTGCTTAGTTGAATGGAATGTCAAAGACCAATTAGTCAAGATGATAGTGCAAATCTATAAGCTAAACAAATTTTTCTGATAAGGTCATATAATTACAAGGTTACATATTGTATAGACTTTACCAGAATGATAGTGACTTCAAGGGTTAATTTTCATTCAGTAACACAGACGTTTTTTGCTACTTCTAAAAATGCCTGATTCACTCCTTTCTACTTTTAAGTTTCCCAAATGCCTAATTAACATTGTTGGCTGTCTTCTCCCTGTGCCCACTGATGGCTTTCTACTGCACGTGTTTTTTTGCTGTGCTTTAATGCTTTTCTTGTATGCTTGGTCCCTGCCTGGGACACATTAGAAGTCTTGGGGAGTTGATGCTCACAGCAGTGGCCCTCAGCTCATGAAGCATGGTAGCTGGAGAATAAATACTGGCTTCCTCATCCTTTTGGTGCTTAAGGGCTGAGGAGGGATCTATTCACTCAGAAGTTCCCAGTGGATTTGAGCCTCAGTCACCCACAGTGATCCCCTCCATATTATCTTACTCTGTATTAATTTCCTTCCATTTCTTGTCTCTCTTTATCACTCCATTACTGGTTCTGTTGGGATCAGTGCTGTAATAAACCATTTGGACTCACTTAAATCCCTATCTTATGGTCTGTTTCTAGGACAACTAAATTTGAATCACTGTTTTTGATGGGTTACTTTTGAGAATGCTCAATCCATTATAGTCAAGATCTACTGAATTAAAAACAAATCTTTATTTTTGATTAATAGCATTGATTTGAAGTAGTTTTTTGGAGCTCTTTTATTGTACAATATAAATTAATCCTAATGTAGCTTGCTACTTTGCAGCTCCAGATGTTAGGCTGATTAGGATATCTGCATATTCATGCCTTTACTCTCTTTTGAACAAAATAAAGAATGAATTTGATCCACACCTCTGCTACTGAAGCCCTTAAAACACAAGAGTTGCAACACACACACATACATGCACACATGCATGCACATGCACATAATGGACATAGAGCAACACTAGATAGCATGTTATAGAGGTAATTGAAGACTATTTTCTATTTTTGAAAATGTGGATATATCAACTTGTGAGTGGGCAAATGGTGTTTTAATTTCTAATTCATACAGTTTAAGCCATTAGCTTAGGGCAGACCAGATTCTCTTGATTGGTCCTCCAAAGGTTAGTAAAGTGTGTAACTCAGATGTGCATAAATTAATTTATGTGACTTATCAACAATTCCTATTTCTACTCAGTATCAAACACCAAACAGCACTCACTACAAAATAGCCCATTTGAGATTACCTCTTCATTGTAAAATAGTTTGGTAAAGATGGGGAAGGTGCCTAGTCCTTCCCTTCATTCCATTTCTTTTCTTCTCCTTGAGTGACTCTTGATACAAGACAAATTTCAGGTAACATTGTGATGGTAGGAGAAGTGTCTGGATCTCATGTTGGTTCTCACTGACTGGATTGGGGTGTGGCAGTTTGGTGTCTGCTTGAATGGCTCACCTCTGAGACTCAGTGCACTTTCCATCTGCTCTCCAACTGCTTTCCACCCCATTTCTTCTCTCCTCAATCCTCTGAAAAAAAAGTTGCTTCTTAATTCTTAGCTACCTGGTAAATACCCCCCACCCCAACCCCTGAGAACTCTTTAGGTCTGAATCTCTGCTGTGTCACATGGAGGCAGGGGTGTGGGTGCCACATGGAAGCAGGGATGTGGGTACCATCCCTGCCTTAACATGCCACATTCCTGTGTGTGCTCTACTTTGGTCAGCCCAGTGGCTCAGAGACATTCTGCAGCCATAGTTCTAAATGGGAAGAAGTATATTCTCCTACTGCATGCCATTTCTTACTTTCTCATTACCCTTTCTTCCGTCTTTTCTCCAGGGTGATGAGAACACCTGACTTCATCTCAGGGACCCAAGTAATGCTACCCTAATTTGATCTCCCCCAGAATTCTGGAAGTACTTCCCACATAGCACATTTCCTTTATATTTCTGTGTGTCTGAGCCTTCTTTCTCTGTGTACCAAGGCTGAGAGTAAAAATTTAAGCTCTGACATCCACATTTTACTTCTGCAATGTAAAAAGATTTTGGAATTTAGAAAACATATTTCTCACAGCAAAACTTGGTTCACACGACTGTAATCTAGCGTGAAGCAGGAATAATTTAATCTTGAAGCTTAACATTGAATAATGACTTATTTGTTGTAGGAAATAACAACTCCCTGAAGTAATAAATATTACTTAATGGGTGAAGAATCATAAGGAAGTGAATTTATGATGAATGAAAAATACACTGGTTTAATATTTTCAGAAGTATTATCTCCTTAAAAATGTAATTACAAACAATGTGTCTTAAAATAGACTTTTATTCACATATCCACTGATGAATAACACAAATAAAGCAGAACATGTGAGGCTGGTGATGCTTAACTTTATAGGGTTACACAGCATATAAATTTTATGAATACGAGATGCAAAATTATTTTTGTTTCTGCTAATCTTAGCTTTATTACTGTTGAAAGTGTAACACATAAATTCACTCAAGTTTGGCCTTGAAAAATTAAAAAAATGTCATTTTTAAATGAGTCCTACCTGCACCCACAATTATAATCATCACTTTCTAGTTTTGGTTGAAACAAGATATTGAATCAACAAACAAGGGGGTATAATTTCTAAAATTTCATCCTCCCTAATACATGTATCTTCACTAGTACACTTTTGTGTTCATCTACCCCGAAGTAGGGGCTGTTTAAACCAGTTGGCTATTGCATTCCACTATTATCTCAGCCTGACTCACTGCTTCTGAAGTGAGGAATGAGGAAGTCAGAATCAGTCTGCTTCACAGACTGGAATCTATGGATGGAATCAGGTAATAGATGAGAGGGGTTATACCACAATGAATGCCTGCAGTCTGGTGAGGTACATGGAGGTCTGACAAGGGGCTTATTGAACACCTCTTATCTGTCAATGCTTTCAGGTGAGGAAGAAGAACATAATCATATCCTTAAAGACCAAGTATCCTTTTTAACTGGAGGCTGAAAATGTAAATAAAATGGAAGGATGAGGGGGAGCTATCATTACTTAAGGATTTGCTACACAGGTGCCAGGCATACTTTACCTTATTTAATCCTCAAAGCAATCCTATACCGACTTAATTTCATAGATGAGAAAACTGGGACTCATAGGAGTTACTAGACTTTCTCAGTATCACATTTGTGGTAAGTGGCAGATACTGGGAATGGAACCCACATCCATTTGGGTCTAAATCTCAGATCTTTTATACTATACCAAAATGTGTATTAAAAATGCATTTACCTTTCCTCACCTGGCTAATCTGCTGTTCTTTTCTAAGAAGTCAGTTAGTCAAGATGGTTCTGTAGTTCAAAGAGACAGATGCCAAGATTATTCGTTGACAGAACATGTAGATACTCAACTGACACTGGGATCTCAATATCCCAGAATAAAGCCCTGAGAAGTTGCTACTAACAATGAATAGAGAAATCTAGAGGCTTTAACATAAGAATTTGCTTTTTTTTTTTGCATTATTGGGATATATCTGACAGTATTTTATATTTCACATGGTACATTATCTATTTTGTACTCACTAGCAGCCATAATCAGAGCTTATTATGCCTGAATCATTGCCCAGAGCAAACCTTTCCACCCGCTTCCCTGAGATGGAGTCCTGCTTTGTCACCCAAGCTGGAATGCAGGGGCATGATCTTGGCTTACTGCAACCTCTGCCTCCTGGGTTCAAGCGATTCTCCTGCCTCACCCTCCCAAGTAGCTGGGATTATAGGTGCCTGCCACCATACCTGGCTAATTTTTGTAGAGACAGGGTTTCACCCTGTTGGCCAGGCTGGTGTCAAACTGGCTGGTCTTGAACTCCTGACCTCGTGATGCGCCTGCCTCGGCCTCTTAAAGTGCTGGGATTACAGGTGTGATCCACTGCGCCTGGCTGCAAACCTGGTTTTTTTATGCCGTGGCAGATGATTTTCACATTTCAATATTATTTTCAATTTCGAATAAATTATAAATCATATTTCAAATCCATTAATAAGCAATTAATGAATCATTAATTCATAAATGGTACATTACCTGATTAAAGCACAGAGAAGTCGTATGCCTTCAGAAATAAGTAATATCTGAATATTTATTCCTTTTGTGGATTAATTTAGAGATGTAAACTTAAGAGAATTTTCAAAAGATTTTCCCTCACATTTTCTATTTAGTTTGAAAATTATATATTTAGGCAGATAGGCTTCATGTCAGAAGATTATGGAAGCAAGAATAGTAGGTCAAAAAAATGAGAAGAGTAATATAGAGGAAATAAACCTCACAATTGATCCTACCTCAGACAAAGTAAAATGCTTTATATGCAAGCCACATTATTGAACTTAACTTGGCCTCCCCTACTCCCTCTAAAAACATAAAAGAGAGAAAAGTTCAGACAAAATTATAATGCACTTGACTTTTCTTTGACATTCAGAAAGACTATTCTATTTTTAATTTTTATATTTTTTTGTATATAGTAGGTATATATATTTATGGGGTGCATGAGATGCTTTGATACAGGCATACTATGTGTAATCACATCACGTAAAATGGGTTATCCATCCCCTCAATTTGTACATCCCCTGATATCTGTACAGATATTGTAACATAAACATATCCTTTATGTTACAAACAATCCCATTATACTCTTTTAGTTATTTTAAAATGGGCAATTGAATTACTGTTGACTAGAGTCACCCTGTTGTGCTACCAAATCCCCCACCTCCGCACACTCTCCTACTAGCTTTCCCAGCCCCTGGTCAGAAAGACTATTTTAGAATAGTTGATTACACCTGTAGTTTGGTAATTTCTCCTCAGCTGATCCCTTTGGCAGACTCTAAAATATATGTTTCCTTGTGCAACTTCTGTGTCTCAGTGGCATCTGGAAAGGGAGAATTAAACTTCTGGTTTATAAACTTACTTTGCTGCTTTACTGTAAAGTAACTGAGCTTTATTTACACCTGCCTTCCTAAAAATAAACACTGACAGTCCCAATAAACCAGGAGGAATTGATAATTTACATATATCCAAAGGAGTCTGTCAAGATGGCAAATTGGAAGAAATGTTTGGCTATTTTACAGTGATTACCTTATTTTAACATGGATGAGACATCCATACTTGGATTGAATTTAGCTGATTCTGTATTTGCTTTCAATTGAGTATTACTCAGGACAGGCACAGCATCTCTTAAAACATAAAAAAAGAAAGAAAACAAAAAACAGGAAGAAAATTTAATAGAGTGAAAGACATACGCTCATCCTGAGTCCTTTCTTTGCCAGGAAATTTTCCAATCCCAGTGACTTAATTTTTTTGATCGATACACAATAAACAGCCAGATAAAATAGCACAACTTTCCACCCCTTAAGAATATAAACATGGCCATTTAACTCCTCCATGTTGTCTCTAAATAATAGTTTTTATTTATCAGCATGCATGCAATTGAGTTATTCCAAAAAGTAGCCATAGATGTGTTATGATCAGTGTTGGAAAACTAGCCTTTGCTTTGCAGAAATACAGAACCCCTGCACTTCTCCTTCAGTGGACTCATAGTACGTGCTGCTTTTTTCATTTTCTATGCTTCATCTGCTTCACACTCACACCCTTAAGTGATGTTTTCCCAACCATAAATCAATTCATCTGTGGGTGGGAGACCCCATGGGAGACCCTGCAAGTGCCGATGCGAGGGTCTGAAGTCTCAGCTTGTTCCTATATAAATATTGAACTAGAAAATAATTATAGTTATAGATACATAGTTATTCCTATATATATATAAAATCAGAAACAATCACATAGTTATTCATATGTAATCACAGAAATATATATACTCAATATAACCTTTTAATTTTACTAACGATTCTCAGATCATGAGTGTGGAACTGAAGTGGCATTAGGAAGGAGATGACCCTAAGGCAAGATGCTGTAAGCCCTCTGTCACGCCCGCATAAGGGCTGCTGGAGGGTATCTTGGCTGTGTGGCAGCACCAGTGCTGGGAAAGCACCCACTGTTTAGCCAGCTAGAGAAGGAGACGTCCAAGATGTCCAAGACGTCTCCTTCCTGGGGAAGTTAGGAAAAAACTCCGCTCCTCCAAGCTCTTGCGGTAGACCTGATGGCTGTCTGGGAGGCCCACAGACATCGGAGGGCTTAATTGTCTGCATGTGGTGCTGTGCTTCAGTGGTCATGTTCCATGTCTACTTTCACGTTCTGCTTCTGCACCTGGTTCCTTTTTTCCTTAGAAGATAAGAACTAGTAATAGTAACATAAATCTTAATGTCTTGTTATTTTCTTACAAGTATGGAAAAAGTGCTGATGAGGTTTTCTCCTTGCCTCTGCTGCTTGAAAGTCCTGGGCCCCTATCTCCAAGGCATGTGATTTACTAGACCCTATCGCTGACTACCAATGCCTCACCCTACCTACCCTGCCCCCAGCTTTGTACTCAATGAAAGTCAGAGCATCCAGGCACTTGGGCCCACTGCCAAACTCTGCACTTTGGTTGGCAGTGGACCCCTGGGCCCAAACTCTGTTTTCTTTTTCTCAATGTCTTGTGTCTTTTATTTCCACAGTCTCATCTCTGCATCAGTAGGGAGGGGCTCATAGGACCCTGTAGGGCTGGACCCTACACTCATTTCAGCAGAAACCAGAACATGTCTCCAACCACCACTCTCTTTTTCATGTTGAAATTCTGTGTTTCTATCCTTGTGCCTCCAGGTGCAACACATAGGGAATCATTCTTCAGGTTTGATTATACTCTCAATTTAATCCCAAGATTTAGGCTATATTTTTACCACTACCAAGAATCAGGATACTGTTATCTGTATCTAGTTATTTTATTTAAAATTTATTTCCATTTCCAATCTTTTTTTAACTTGAAAAAATTAACACATAATATTTGTACGTATTTATGGAGTACATGTGGTATTTTGGTACATGCATACAATGTGTAATGATCATGTCAGGGTATTTAGGATATCCATCACCTCAAACAGTTATCATTTCTTTGCATTAGAAATACTTCAAATCTCTTCTATTAGTTATTAATAGTCATTTGAGGAATAGTCTATAAATACACAATATATTGTTTTTAACTATAGTCACCCTACTCTGCTGTCAAATACCAGAACTTATTCCTTCCATGTAAGTGTATGTATGTCCTTTAACCAATATTTCTTCACCTCCTGACCCTCACCTTCCCAGTCTCTACTATCTATCATTCAACTTTCTCTACCTCCAGAAGATATACAATTTTTTAAAGCTCTCACATAAGAATGAGCATATGCAATATTTGTATTTCTGTGCCTGGTTTATTTCCTCCTGTTCCATCTACATTGCTGCAAATGACAGGATTTCATTCTTTTTATGGCTGAATAGTATTCCATTGTGCACATGCACCACATTTTCTTTATTCGTTCATCTGTTGATGGACACTTAAGTTGATTCTGTATTTTGGGTGTTATGAATGGTGCTGCAATAAATATGGAGGTGCAGGTGTCTCTTTGATAACACTGATTTCCTTTCCTTTGAATAAACACTCAGTAGTGGGTTTGCTGGATGGTATGATAGCTCTATTTTTAGTTTTTTGAAAAACTTCCATACTGGTTTCATAATGGCTATATTAATTTACATTCCCAGCAATAGTGTATGAGTTCCTTTTTGCATCTTCAATAGCATTTGTTATTTTTGTCTTTTTTTGATAGTCATTACAACTGCATCTCACCCAATCTTAATGAAATTTGTCACATCAATGGAAAATATACTTGAGACATATTAAATTCTTGCTTAAACTTTTTTTTTAAAGAGAAGAAACTTAGGGTTAGTTGTTACATTTAAGAGAAAATATATAGGCAAATAAAAACTTATACAGAGAGTAAGAGAGACAGACAGAGAGAGAGAGAGAGAGAG
Source organism: Sapajus apella (assembly GCF_009761245.1). Taxonomy (NCBI): domain Eukaryota; kingdom Metazoa; phylum Chordata; class Mammalia; order Primates; family Cebidae; genus Sapajus; species Sapajus apella. The sequence continues at coordinate 9,977,072 of NW_022436941.1, forward strand.
GAAGGGAGAGAGAAAAAGAAATTAATGAATAAAGTCAGGATAATAGAATTCTTTGGTTTTGTGCAATCATGAAATTAAGGTCTTCCAAGATCATAGTGGGAGTTTAGTCAAGTATAATTCAGGCATCTCAGTAAAGACTGAAACTTAGAATGTACTACTCCTGGTGGGATATATATTATAGTAATGAGATTAAAATGAGAAATTTTTTACAAATAATATAAATAGTAATAAAAGGCAGAGTTAGTTCCATCAGTGCCCATTGAAAATATATAGGGAGAAGTTTGAGATAGGTTTGTGCCAAAAACAATGTGGTGAGCCCATGAGTGGAAGAACTTGTGTTTCATAAAAAGAGTTGACTGTACCCTAAAGCCAATCAAGATAAATTTTTGAGAGTTCTAACCTTCTCTTGGCCCACTGATTTTGGTTGAAGTCTATGTAAGTAATATATCATATAGTTGTTTCCTTTCTGCTTCGTTTCCTCTGTGCCACTCAGTGACATCTTCCTAAGAGCCTTGGACTGAAGAATGACTGAAACTCACTCTGCTGGGGTCCCTGGCTAGCTTTGCAAGAAATGGGAACAACTCTAGCTGTTTGCTGTTTAGTTTGCTGTCCTTTCCTTATTACTGTGGAGGACCAGTATTGCCTAGAACAGGAATAGAACAAAATATCTTCTTCCTTGGCTATTAGTAGTTTTTATTTTCAGAGGATTACTGGGAAAATTCACTTATCTTCAGGATATTACCAGTGGTATATTTGTGGAAGAGTTTGATCCAGTCTGTCCTAATTTAAGAAACAGCTTTATTTTTCACATTTGAAAGCTACTCAACTCTCATGGTGAATGAATTATTGTTTTGTTTTTTGAATGTGTTTATTTCTTTTGATTGTTGGATCCTTTTGGTTTAACCATTGCTATGTGGTATTGGATGGACATAATTTAGTGAATAAAACAGGTTAGGAATAAAACATAATTTTTTCTCTCTAATGGTATATAAATGGTTTTGGTTAATAGTTAAAAGGTGAAAAAATATTGCTAAACATAAGGTGACATGACAATATGCCAAATCCTGTTTATATGACACATTTTCGGCATCCTTAAATCTAAATCTCCAGAGCAATTTAACCTAAATGATTTGACTTTTATTTAAGGGAATCACCCTATATTAATCCTTTTAGTTAGAGAAAGCAGGCACAGTACTCCCCAGTCATCGAGTACTTGTATTTATATTTACATATGAATGGGACAAGGTAGATATTCAGAAATATTTCTTAAGTGTTCTACCATACACTGTGGTAAACTGTAGCCAAAAATCAAAACAATAAAAATTAAATTTGGTAAACTAATGATGGCACTGAAAGAGAAATTAACTTATTTAAAAAATAATTTTTAAATGGAAAGGCTACAATATTCCAGTGTAGACACATCTAATTAACATTACCTGTGTGTGTTGCTAATCATAAATCAATGACTTTATCTGATCTATGTTAAATTTGCTGAACAAAGTTATGAATTCTCTGTAAAACAAGGATATCACATTGTTTTTCAGTGTTTGAGAGAGTATGATGTTTTATGAAATTTAAGCAGGGAGGTCATTGCAATTGTTGACAAAATGCCTGATATCATTAGGTTTGTGATTATGATTTTATTCCCTATCTCTTCACTGTACCTGTAAGATAGCACAACACGGTGGTGATTGCCACTGGGATGCTCCATATGGGGAATATTCCAGAAAGTCTCACTCATTCTCTTTCAACTTGCAACATCTTGAGAGTTCCAGGTAGGCAGAAACAAAAAAGTTGTCTATTACATAGGAGGAACAAGATTGCTTTTGCTTGGCTATAAGCTGAAGGCTCCAGAGTTCTGCCATATTAACTTTCCAGCATTAATCTGGTTGGATGCACTGTGGATTTCTTGGAAATTGTTTTAGGCCTTCAGAGATAAAGCTACAGATCTTTTCAGTTACCTCATCAGTCAATTTTCTAGTCCAACACATAGCATGGTTGGCTTGGTCCTTCTATAGTCTTGCCTGAAAAGCTTAACATTATAAGTCAGAAGGGGATACCTTCATGCATTGAAATCTTTTACTTACAACAGTGGCAGTCTGGTCTATGCAATAAAAATATACAAAGAGTATGTGTCCTGAGAGCTTTCTATGCCCTGCTAAGCTAATCAATGCTCTGGATCTGCCATGTATAATCTATGTAACTTCATACCAATTGCTTTTCCTCTCAAATACTTAATTTTCTAGTTGTATTTGGTAGATAATACTACTACTGTACTTCATTCTTCTCTTTCAATATATATTGAGTACCTCCAATGTTCTAGGTTCACAATGGTGTAGAAAACAGTACTCTTTCAAGGATCCCATAAACTAGTGGAAGAAGGAAGAAAAGAAAATAGACATGACACAGTGAAAAGTAGTAATTGATGAGTGTTATCAACATAAAGAGTATTCTGACTTTGATGCTCAATTCTTAGTTGCCTCCTCTGAATCCTCCAACCCACAGAAGGTTTTAAGATTGCAAGAGTCATTATTTTGTCTTTATAATAAAGAATCAGGAGAATAGAAAATAGAGCAGAAGATGGCAATAAAGGAGTCTACAGAGCAGGGCTAGAGCAGGGAATTCGGGGAGACTGCCAGTGAGAAAGTAAGGTAAGAGGATAAGAGAAGAGAGTGTTTTTTTTTTTGTTTGTTTTTTTAACAAAATTATGGCAGAAATTGTGGAATGATGATAGGCATCCTTCTGTCTTGCTTGAGTTCCCACTTCTAAATAGAGTTAGAAGTGAAAAAAGAGTAAGCTCATAGCATAGAAAGGAGAAATGGAGAGGGATGTACCAGGAACTGAGAGATTTCAACAAATCTCTTGAGGGTAGAAAGTGAATGGGAGATTCCTGTTGACTGATGAAAAATAGTGATGGAATCACAGTCCATAGTACACTGTGAAGAGTTGGAGAAAACATGTGACATACTACAAAGTAGAATACTGCAGAGATACTGGGGTCAGAAGCAACTGAAGTGAGATGTGAGGCTGACACTGTGGTGTGTGTGTATGTTTGAGCAGAAGACCTGAAGATTCATGAAGGGAACAATTTTGTCCTTTCCCCACCTGCCTCCCCAGTATCATGTGCAGAATGATTGAAGCAGTGTTAAACTTCAGGCAAAGGAGAATGAATTCTACTCTAAAGAAACAGAATTACATAACTATCTGAGTCCTACAGTTCAGGCTTCTAGGACCTAGGGCTCCAGAATAAAGCTGTGTACCTTTAGACTTTCAAAGGGCCTGCTTGCTGACAGCTAAAACTCTGAATCTAGTGTTCTAGTGGACACTTAAATGGTTAGAGCTTGTATAATTCTACTGTTGGGTAAAGAGTAAGGGTGAGTAAAAAAGATCTTATTAAAAAACAGGAGAAACCCATATTAACTGGTCTCAGGCTTGAAGTTCCTCTTCCTTAAATAAAAATATCTGGCTGGGTGTGGTGGCTTATGCTTGTAATCCCAGCACTTTGGGAGGCTGAGGTGGGCAGATTACGATGCCAAGAGATTGAGGCCATCCTGGCCAACATAGTGAAAACCCGTCTCTACTAACTGTACAAAATTAACTGGGTGTGGTGGCACACGCCTTTATTCCAAGCTACTCAGGAGGCAGAGGCAGGAGAATTGCTTGAACCTGGGAGGGAGGTTGCAGTAAGCTGAGATTGTGCCACTGCATTCCAGCCTGGCAACAGAGTGAGACTCCATCTAAAAAAAAAAAAAGTATACTTGGACATGAGGATAAGGAAGAACCAACTCCGTAAGTATTTTTAAAAAACATAACCACAAGAAAAGGGAACCCTTGTACGCTGCTAGTGGGAATGTAAATTAGTACAACCACTATGGAGAACAGTTTGAAGTTTCCTCAAAAAACTAAAAACAGAGCTACCATACAATCCAGCAATCCCACTGCTGGGTATATACTGGAAAGAAAGGAAATCAGTCTGTCAAAGAGATATATGCATGCCCATGTTTGTTGTAGCACTGCTCACAATAGCCAGGATTTAGAAACAACCTAAGTGTCCATCAACAGGTGAATAGATAAAGGAAATGTGCTACTTATTCACAATGAAGTACTATTCAGCCATAAAAAAGAATGAGATTCTGTTATTAGCAAAAATTGACATGGAGGTTATTACGGATGAAAGTGGAGGTCATTATGCTAAGTGGAATAAGCCAGGAACAGAAAGACAAATTTGTCTTTCTGTTTTCACTTTGTCGCATGTTTTCACTTATTTCTGTGATCTAAAAATAAAAAAAAAATTGAACTCACAGAGACAGAGAATAGAAGAGTGATTACTAGAGGCTGGAAGGTAGTGGGTGTGGGGCAGAGGAGAGGAGGAGTTGGTTAATGGGTACCAAAAAACTAGAAAGACTGAGTAAGACCTAGTACTTTATAGCACAACAGGGAAAGTTGTAGTCAATAATAATTTAATTGTTCATTTAAAAATAACTAAAAGAGTATAATTGGATCATTTGTAACGCAAAGGATAAATGCTTGAGAGGATGAATACCCAATGTTACATAATGTGATTATTATGAATTGGATGTCCGTACCAAAATATCTAATGTACCCCATGAATATATATAGCCACTATGTACTCACAAAAGAGAGAGAGAGAGAGAGAGAGAGAGAGAGAGAGAGAGAGAGAGGGAAAGAGATACTAACCACAGGGAAACAAGAACACTTTAGGGAACAAAGAGAAGATAATTTTAAGGAAATATTCTCTAAAAGAGATTTGGGAAGCACCAAGGAAAAATAAAAATGGAAAGAAAAAAAAAGAAAGGAACAGAAGAGCTAAAGAAAACGATATTTTCTAGATTATAATAAAATTGTTTAAACAAAACATACAAAGGGCTAGAAAACAAAATTAAGATTACTTCTAAGAATATAGAGTAAAACAAGCCTAATATATACATAAAGTGATGTGGTAGTTTACCATGTTGAAAAGTTGGAAAATTCTGATTAGGCAGTGGTAAAATGAAAATTAGTTTTAAACTAGTAATTAATGAATACTTACATACTTCTAATGTAGAATCATTTTTGGACACCAAGATGAGGCTCATACTACACTTTACCTGGGAATGTGGCTGTTGCTTTTGGACTTAAAAGGAAGTTGGCTTTGAAATAGTGATGCATACTTTATGCTGCCAGACACGTTAGATACATATAGCTGGAAACAACAAATGATGTCTTGACCAAACAAGAAGCTTGAACGTGGGTGGCTGAGTATATAAGTTCTGTTGCTCAAAGATGTTATCAAGATCCCTAGGTTATACTCTCCTTCCATTTTTCCATCCTAAGCATAGCCTTTCTGTTCTTGCCCTTGCTGTCTTATGGCAATATCCTTCCACAGGCATACTAACAAGATAGCTCTTGTTTTCCCAGAAGGAGCCTTTTCTTAAACTCTCTCTTGTATCTCCTTAGTTAGAGTTGGTCTTGTGCCAATTCCAGACCACTAACTGGAAAAATGAAGTACAGCTTCCATGTCTAGCATAGAGTTATTATTATTCATCCTCATGAATTGGGGCCTGTCTCTCCTGAGACCACTAGTTAATTGTGATCAGTTTGTAGTGAAGAAGGGTCACCTACTGAGTAGGCAACAAATTAGGTCTGCCACAGGTGTATCGTACAAAATGTTTAGTTCTTGGACTAGATGTGGAGGGATTTAGTAAAAAGATAGGTGATTTAAAAAAGGGGAAAGCCAGGAAGGACAACAAAATAACTAAGAACTTAAATAATTTCTAAATAGGAGATGTTGTAATAAAATATGTTTTTAAGTTTTGCTTGCTTATATACATTTGGAGAGTGAAATTCTTATATAGACTAGTTTAATGTGTTCATATCTCTCTGGCCAAGAGTTCCACATGGCTGATAAGTTCATTTCAAGGAAGAAGGCTATAAAGAAAAGGCAATGTTTGCAGTCTCAGGGTCTTCACCTCACCACCGACTTCTGAAATACTGAGTGGAAGTGATGAAATTCCATGTAGGCATCTCCTGTTTAGTTTATCTCTAGCATTTCCCTCACTTTTTCCTCAAAGGAATCATAGGATAATTTGTCTTGTTAATTTCACTAATATGACTGTGACTGGGAAATCAGCAAATGTACAGAGGTACACTTAAAAAACTAAACAGAATTCTTATTAGTTTGCACAGAGGGCCAATTTTCTTCTTTAAAGTAGTCTGAGTAACCAGAGATGGTGCTGCTGCTACTGCTACTGATTAGGAAACAGGATGACATCACAGAATAGTCCTTACTTTGGAGGAGAAAAGTCTTAAATTTAGTCAACATTACTCTCCCTGTCTGCCTCTTCACATTGACATTTATCAAGCTATGTTTTGCACAATGGTCATAATTTTTTAGACTAAAATTAAGTTTATAAGCAAGGATATGCATGAGATTTCTGAGGATTTTAAAGGCACTTTCTGTTACATTTTAACTCAATATCAAGCACTTTGGCTGGAATTAGAGAAGGTGAACAAAAGATAACAAAGGCTTTCACTGAAACTGTACCAGGACCATAAATTGGTGGAAATAATTATATATGTTTAAGCAAACAAAACTGTTAAATTTTGGGTTCCTGTTTAATATACAAAATTATTTCATGACTTTATTAATTTATTTAAAAGAATGAGCAAGGAGACATAATTTTAGTTACAGCTGTAGCATTGGTGCCTGAGGAGGAGAGGACAAGAAATGCACTGGAGTTGGCCTAGATTTTTGTGCTTAAACTTTAGGCTGCATTAGTATCACCTAGAGGACTTGTTAAAACCCAGATTGCTGGGCCCCCTGCCTCAAGTTTATGATCCAGTGAGTCTGGTTGGGACCTAACAATCTGCATTTTGACAAGTTTTCAGGTGTTGCTGATGCTGCTGGCCTAGGATCTGTACTTTGGGAACCACTGGCTTAAAGTAAAGAGTGGTATGATTACATACCACTCTTTATTGGAAAATCGACCATTTGTTGACACTGTCTGTTGGCTCCATGGATGACTGACTAGTATTCTCCAAACATTTCTGTTCAAGACACTTCATCAATAAACAAATTCTTCAAGTTCCAAATCAAAAGGATGTCTCAAGGAGACCATGTCTTGTTGCAAGGATCATGTTATGCTTTCTCTGGTTTTGTGACAAATGATCATTGTTGTGGTTGAAGAGAAACAAAATACAACTAATAAAAAATTGTTTGAGTGTAGATAAAAATACTTGTAACTCAAAAAAACCATGGTATATGAATATCCCAACTATTTTCATAAGTCATAATGAGCAGTAATCATTTAAACTTTTAAATTTCAAGCAAGTTCATTCTAGTATATTTATTCATTTATTCAATTGGCTTTTATTAATCTCTTTCCAGATGGGTTATTCCTCTCTCATTTTTCCTTGGAACCAGATAACATCTCTATGATAGCATTTCACACACATGTTTGAAAAAGAATGCTTTTCCATGTCTGTTTCTCATAGTTGTCATATAGGCGCCTTAGGTCTTCACCCAAACAATATCTGCCTAGATTGGGCTTGGCATTGAAAATACAAAAAATACATATTGCAGGGTCATTTCCTAGAAAACTTTTCAGTTGAGAAGATGAGACAAGAATCTACATTAATGTACTCATTTAGAACCACAAACACTTATAATAGTCTATGTAGTATATTACTACTTCACTAGAAATTTCAAACTATTTTGATAAAATGTGTTAATCATACTGCAGGCAAGGACTGATTGTCTCATGCAGTCTTGTAAAATGCCCCACTCATAGTAAATGCTCAGTGAGTCATTGTTGAATATAATGATACAATTTAATAATCATATAGAAGGTGTCTGAGGGCAGGGACCATATTATTCTCATACATACATCCTTTGCAATTTGCTCCATACCTTGAATCTAGTTAGGCAGTCAGTATACCTGTGAGTTCTCAGGAGTGTTAACTTACTCAACTCCAAGGTGTTTTTGCTTTATAAATAATTCATTACTTTAAGAAAAATTCTTGGATTATTATCCTAAAATCAAAAGCTCTGCTCTGAAGTCTGGAAACTGTAGTGCTGCATTTAAAACAGTAACATAAAAACTAAACAGGGAGGTTATAGTCTAAGCTGATATTAAAATAAGATGTGTTGTATAGCTGAATAAGGGTATGGAGAATTCTATCAGGCAAAATACTATTCCCACGGATTATATATGCTTTTGCCTGTAAAATGATCCCATGAATCTGCTGGGCTGCTGTGCTAAATCTGGTCTTTCATTGATTAAAAAAAAGGACCTCCTTATGCAGGTAAAATATAATGATTACAAGGAAATAAGCGCAAAGACAGGGACTTATTTTTCTCTCCCAACAACCAGAGGATTTGTGGATGCTTAACATAAACTACTGCAATGTTCAGTGGCTAATGTCTCTTAAAGAATTATTCTCTACAGCCATGGTTCATTAGTTTTGGCAGCATTCTATTATCTTTTTAAGTTCAATATAGGCTGGTGTGCAGGGAGTGGTGATATTGAGGAATGTTTAAGAAAATTCTGCCTCAAATTGCAAAATAACAGGAAAAAAATATTTCATAGATACATGTAACTAAAAATGTGCTCATGTGCTAACACAAAAAACTCCTAAAATAAAATAAATGTGTTATATTCTTCATCTTACTATGGAGCCAAGATCATATAAAACTTGGTATTTAGAAATCATGACACTGAAAGAAGAATCAACTGCCCATATTGATTTAATTTGCTGTATTTTCTGGAACTTACTGGTGGAGATACAGATGAGCTGGTAACACAGATTTGCAGGACTTTTTCCTTTGTTTAGCTAAAAGCCGGATTCTTGAAACATGGTCATGAGAGATTAGGCTTGCAGACACTTCGAAGGGTGAGAAAAATGGAATATATTGGGCAAAAAGAAAAAAAGGTGAAACAGGGTTCTCTCTGCAGAGAGAGTCCTGCTAGTATAGGCTCCTCGCCTCACAAATTGAATTCCGGGTTCCACCCCAGAACAGGAGAGGTTAGGCTCCTCCCCTCTGCAAATGGTGCGAACTTCCCATGGTTCCACCCCAGTGTATATTCCTCTCAGTGTACAGGCAGGTTGGAGGTTCTCCCGTGGCCCTTTCATACTTGGCTGTCTCAACAGTTTGATTCTATAGGCTGGCATTTGGGACCTCTTTTGATTTTGTATGATTTTACATAGTTTGCCCCATCAATTTCTGGAAGTCTGGTCTCTCAGTATTAATACTTTCAGTGTATGAATACTCTGGGATAAATGGGAAGGAGCCATTTATGTTTGGTGAAAAGAAAGAAAGTAGGAACTTTAGATACTTGGACTATGCAATCAATTATAAGTTCTTAATGATATTCTGACCTCATTTTTTTCCTTTCTTCTGTTTTTCTTCCTTTCTTTTTGATGGAGTCTCACTCTGTTGCCCAGGCGGGAGTGCAGTGATGTGATCATACTTAACCTCCAAGTCCTGGCCTCAAGTGATCCTCTTGCCTCAAGACTTTTTTGTAACTGGGACTACAGGTGTCCACCATGTAGTTTTGCTATGTTGCCCAGGCTGGCCTCAAATTCCTAAAGTGATCCTCCTGCTTTGACCTGCCAAAGTGCTGGGATTCCATGGATAGCCACTGTGCCCAACCATTCTGTCCATTTTCTATCACTCGAGACTCTCCTTCATTATGAAGCAAACCTAATATGATATTGTTTAATGAATAAGCTTTGTATACATATATCCTGTATAATAACTATTATATAGAGTAATGCCATGCACTCTTTTTATAATCATCTCTATTTTTTATCCATTAAAAAATCCATAGCTTGTCTTAATTAAGAAAAATATTACATGGAGGAATTTTTACAACATAAGGGATATAGAAACTCGAAGAGTATAATAGTTATTGCAAGTGATCTCAAATCCATATGAATAACAAAGATTGATAGCAGTTTGAATAAATAGTATACCATAAAATAGAAAATATAAAGTATCCAAATGCATGTGAATTTATTTTATTAATAAATGTAGATAATTTTAAACATAACTTCTGGTCCTCATATATTTTATTATTAATAAACATTCAAAAACTTTTCTATCATGTGGAGGCTTGAAGAACATTTTTTACATTAAGAGGATTTATTATACTCTGAAATGCTATATACAATGGAGTAGGGTAGGTTTGTTAGAAATAAATATGCATTCTTGCTACCATTCCCACTTCCCACACCCATAGCAGATGTTGCTTCTTTTTCTGGTAAGCTCAGACTCAGCTTTAGAATTCTTTTCCATACATGCTCCAGGTGGTCATTATCGATTGATTGATGATGGCATTAAAATCCAAACATTTTGCATGTTGGTTCAAGATTTCATCATCTCTTAAGGATCAAGCCCAGCACCTGAGATCTTCAAGATGTACCTATAAACTCAGAGCCCAAAGCAAAATAGATAAATTTTTAAAGTACACAGATTTCTCTTTCCCTAAAAATGTAAGAACCACCTGGAATAATTTACAATAAAAGGAAACAAATTTGGGATAGTTTTGCTTTTTCTGCCCAACTTGGAACTGTTATTTCACTTGCCGCTCAACCTGGACTCAACTAATTGATATTTACTTGACAATTTTCAACAACTACAAAGTCAGTACATTGAAGTAGGAAGAAATGAAGTAAAATTGAATAGCTTCTATTTGTCAGAGAGCTACATTTTAAAATGTTTTATCTTTTTTTTCCCTCACACAACTTTTCTAGGGAGGAATAATAAATCTCAACTTTACTGTTGAGGAAATTGAGACCCTCAAAGATTAAATTACTTGCTCAAGCCATGCAGCCTTTAACTGGCAAAACCAAAATCCAAGCAAATTTATAACTGCCTGGAAGGGCCATGGTTGTTTTATGAAACTTTAAAGGTTTTATTTTTCCATTTGCTTGTACTTTGTATGTTTCCTAAATTGAGTTAGCAGATTCTGACTAAATTAGATCCATAGATTAGAACACCTGAATTGGTCCTACCAGTTCCTTGAGATCTTATCAGAAGCCAAGATAATAAACTCTCCATTGTTGTAAACAAATAAACAAATAAAAAAATAAATGCCAGGTAAAATAAAAATAATGCTCAACATAACTTTTTTTTCAAAGATTGTCTGACTATTTTTACTTTATATACTTCTATATACAGCTTAGAATTATCCATGTATACAAAATTACCACTTAGAATTGACACATTTACCATTTTGAAGTTTCTGATACATGGTCATTCACAGTCTTCTATCCATTTAGGTGTTCACTGATTTTTCCCAGTAACATTTTATGGTTTTTTATGTAAAAGGTTTGTATATTGTTAAATTTATTTCTAGATATTTAAAACTTTTAATGCTATTATAGTATATCTTTTACATTTTTATTTTCTAATTGTTTTTAATTGTCCAAAAATTAATGTTCTAAATATCAGCTTTGTATCCAGCATGCTTGCTAAGCTCACTTATTAATTCCAGATTATAATTTTTTTTAGATTTTCTACATAGAGAATCCTATAATTTGTGAATTATGACTTGGTTACTTCTTTTCAAGCCTTTCTGTTTCATTTTTATTCTGGTACATGTCATTAGTTAGGACCTCTAGTACTTAAAAAATTGTATTGTAACGTGACAATTTATAATTTTATATATATATATTTATAGGGTACAAGTGATATGATTTATGAATACAATGTGGAATAGTTAAATTAATATAATTACATCAATTTCCCTGAATACTTATCACTTTTTTGTGATGAGAACATTTGAAATGTACTCTTAGACATTTTGAAATGTACAATGTAGTATTATTAATTATATTCACCATGCTGTGCAATAGATCTCAGAAAAACCCACTTATTCCTCCACCAAAACTTTACTCTTTGACTAACATCTCCCCATTAACCCCAACCCTGTAACTACCATTCTACTGTTTCTAAGGCCAAATGTTTAAAATTTTACATATAAATGAAAACATGTCGCATTTGTCTTTTTGTGCCTGACTTATTTCATCTGGAAAAACCTTCCTCAGTTCCATCCATGTTGTCATAAATGAAAGAGAATTTTCCATATTTTTAAGCTTTCAGGCTTTATCCATTTATCTGATGATGGGCACTTAGGTGGCTATTGTGAATAATGCCGTAATGAGCATGAGAGTGCAGACATCTCTTTGACATACTGATTTTAAATCATTTGGGTAAATACTCAGAAGTAGGATTGCTGGATCATATGGCAGTTCTATTTTTAACATTTTGCAGAACCTCCATACAGTTTTCCACAATGGCTGTACTAATTTACATTCCCACCAATAGTGTACAGGGTTCCCCTTCCTCCACATCTTCACCACATTTGTCTTTCATATTTTTGATAACAGCCATTTTTACAGGTGTGAAGTGATATCTTATTTTGGTTTTATTTTGCATTCCCTAATGATTAATGACATTGATAATTTTTTTAATGTATCTATTGGCCATTTGTATGTTTTCTTTTGAGAAATGTCTACTCAGGTCCTATACTCGTTTATTAAATTGGGTTGTTTTCTTGCTATTGAACTGATTTCCTTTTATATTTGGATATTAACACCTTACCAGAACTATGGCTTGTAAATATTTTCTCCCAACCCATAGGTTGTTTCTTCACACAGTTAATTGTTTCCGTTGCTGTGAAGAACTTTTTAGTTTGATGTAATCCCATTTGTCTATTTTTGCTTTTATTGTCTGAGCTTTTGGGGTCAAATAAATAAAATCATTGCCAAGACTAACGTATAGTTTTTTTCCTTGTTTTCTTATGTTTCAAGGCTTATATTTAAGTCTTTAATCCATTTTGAGTTGATTTTTTTTGTAAATGGTTTGAGATGTGTCTGATTTCATTCTTTTGCTTGTGGATATCCAGTTTTCTCACCATCATTTCTTGAAGGGAATATCCTTTTCCATTGTGTATTCTTGGCAGCTTTCTTGAAAATCAATTGACTGTACATGTGTGGCCTTTTTCTTGGCTCTCTGTTCTGTTCCATTGGGGGACGTGCAAGAATTTTTATGGAAGAATCATGCTGTTCTCATTATCATAGCTTTGTGCCATAGTTTGAAATCAGGTAGTGTGATGATGCCAGGCTTTGCTCTTTTTGCTCATTATTGCTCTGGTGATTTTGTGGTTTGATTTAAATTTTAGAATTTTGTTTTATTTCTGTGAAATATGACATTGGGATTTTGACAGATATTGCATTAAGTCTGTAGATCACTTTGGGTGGTATGAACATTTTAAGGATATTAATTCTTCCTATCCATGAACACAAAGTATCTTTCCACTGATTTGCGTCTTCAGATTTTTTCATGAATATCGTATAGTTTTCAGTGTACAAGTCTTTCATCTCCTTGGTTAAATTTATTCCTAAGTATCTTGCATTTTTTGGTAGCTATTGTAAATGGGATTATTTTCTTGATATCTTTTTAGAGAGTTTGTTGTCAGTATTCAGAAAAGCTACTGATTTGTATGTGTTGATTTTGTATTCTGCAACTTTACTGTATTTGTTTATTGGTTCTAACAATTCTTTGGTGAGTCTTTAGAGTTTTCTATATACAAGATCATGTTGTCAGCATGATAATTTTACTTCTTCCTTTTCAATTTGGATGCCTTTTATTTATGTCTGTAGCCTAATTGCTCTGGCAAGGGCTTCCAATACTGTGTTGAATAGGAGTGATAAAAGTGAGCATCCTTGTCTTGTTCCAGATTTTAAAGAAAAGACTTTCACTATTGAATATAATGTTAGCTGTGAGCTTTACATATATAGCCTTTATTGCTCCACACAATTTTTAATAATATCAAACATCCTGATCTCATTTCCACGTTTAGAGAGAAAGCTTTTAATTTCACCATTATTGTTCCCTATAGACTTTATGTTGATACTCTTTATTAGCTTAACAAAATTCACATTTTACTTTGTTTGTGAAGAGGTTTAAAATCCTTTTAGTCATAAATGGGTGTTAAATTTTATAAATGCATTCTGTTAAATTGATTATATGAATATTTTTGTTGCTATCTTAATGTGATAAATTGCATTGGCTAATTTTTTTTTTTCATATCAAACCAAACCATTTCTAGAATAAACTCTGCTTAGTTCTGATATACTATTATTTTTATTTGTTGTTAAGTTTGATGTCCTCTTTTTTCCTTTTAAATTTTCACACCTGTGTTCTCAAAATACATACTCTTTACCTTTCCTTTCTAATAATGTTCTTGCCAGGTTTTTATACAATATTACCCTCATCTCACACAATGAGGAAGTAGTTTTTTGTTGTTGCTGTTGCTGTTCCCTGAAGAGCTTCTGTAAGATTGGTGCTATAAGATTGGTGCTATTAGTTTTAAACATTTGGAAAATATTACCAGCGCATTTTAGTCACCATTAGTTGAGGTTTCATTGTAAAAAGGTTTTTTTTTGAATTGCAGATTAAATTATAGGACAATTTGGGTTTTCTATACCTTCTTGTGTAGGGTTTGCTAAATTGTAATATTTAAGCAATTTGTCCATTTTTATGTGACTTTTTAGACATGGTGGATAGAGTTGTCCAAAATATTTTTATGGCCTTAATATTTGCATCATCTCTAATAATGTCTTCTTTTTTATTCATGATATTGATAATTTATATGTTCTCTTGTTTCCTTTTAAACAATAATAACATACTAGTAATTTATCAGTTATTAGTCTTTTCCAAAAAACAACTTGTGGCTTTGCTGATCTTTTTCTGTTTACATTTATTTTCTATTTTATAAATTTCTGCTCTTATCATTATTTCCTTTCTTTTAATTTCTTTGAGTAATAGTCACATTTTCTTTCAAACTCCTTGAGATGGCTACTTAAATTAATGCCTTTTAGACTTTTTGTCCTTATACATTTGGTGCTATAATTTTTTTTCTTGTAAGCTGAACATCATCAAAGTAATATGACATGTTTTTCTCATCATTCAGTTCATAATATTTTCTGAGTTTTATTATGGTTTCTCCTTTGACTTGATGATAATTTAGAAGACTGTTCCAGACATATTTGGAAGTATGTTTGCAGAAGTATTTGAAAGATTTTTAGGTTTTTTTTGTTGTTGTTATTAATTTTAGATTAATTTCGTGATGATCAGAAAACATACTCCAAATAACTTAAACTATTTAAAATTGTTGTGCCTTTTCCCTTATGATCCAACACATTGTCAATAATGATAAGCTTTTAAAATGCAATTGAAAAGAATGCGTATTCTGTTATTGTCAATGTAATGTTTCATATATGTTAATTAGGTCAAGCTTGTTAACCCATTATTCAGACTGATTTTATCTTCACTGATTGCTTTTTTGTTCTACTGCTTTGTGAGAGAATTGTGTTAAAATTTTCTATTAAGTGTGTGTATTTCTCCATTTTTGCTTTCAGTTCTGTGAAATGCTACTATGGTACAATTGGCTTCACATGTTTTGAAATTTAGAATTGTTATATCTTCCTGGTGTTTTGACCGTTTTGTTATTTTGATGTGTCGTTTTCAGGTTCTAAAGATGTCTTTTGCTTCTGTATTTTTTGAAGTGCTACAAGAGCTTTTATTTTTTAAGTTAGTGTTTGTGTTACATATATTTCTGCCATCCTTGGTTTTCAGCTTTTTGATTCATGTCTTTTTATTTATTTATTTTTAATATTTTTATTGTACTTTAGGTTCTGGGGTACATGCGCAGATCATGCAGGATAGTTACATACGCACATACCTGGCAATGTGGTTTGCTGCCTCCGTCCCTCTGTCACCTATATCTGGTATTTCTCCCCATGTCATCTCTTCCCAACCTCCCCACCCCATGCTGTCCCTCCCCTAGCAACCCAACAGACCACAGTGTGTGATGCTCCCCTCCCTGTGTCCATGTGTTCTCGTTGTTCAATGCCCACCTATGATTGAGAACATGAGGTGTTTGGTTTTCTGTTCTTGTGTCAGTTTGCTGAGAATGATGGTTTGCAGATTCATCCACGTCCCTACAAACTCATCTTTTTTTATGGCTGCATAGTATTCCATGGTGTATATGTGCCACATTTTTCTTGTCCATTCTATCATCGATGGCCATTTGGGTTAGTTCCAGGTCTTTACAATTGTTAAGGAGTGCCACAATGAACATCCTTGTATATGTGTCTTTATAATAGAATGATTTATAATCCTTTGGATATATACCCAGTAATGGGATTGCTGGGTCAAATGGAATTTCTACTTCTAGATCCTTGAGGAATCGCCGCACTGTCTTCCACAATGGCTGAACCAATTTACACTCCCACCAACAGTGTAAACGTGTTCCTATTTCTTCACATCCTCTCCAGCATCTGTTGTCTCCTGATTTTTTAATGACTGCCATTCTAACTGGTGTGAGATGGTATCTCAATGTGGTTTTGATTTGCATTTCTCTAATGACCAGTGATGATGAGCATTTTTTTCATATGTTTGTTGGCCTCATATATCTCTTCTTTTGAAAAGTGTCTGTTCATATCCTTCACCCACTTTTGAATGGGTTTGTTTGTTTTCTTCTTGTAAATCTGTTTTAGTTCTTTGTAGATTCTGGATATTGGCCCTTTGTGAGATGGGTAGATTGCAAAAATATTTTCCCATTCTGTTGGTTGCTGGTTCACTCTAATGATTATTTCTTTTGCTGTACAGAAGCTCTAGAGTTTAATTAGATCCCATTTGTCTATTTTGGCTTTTGCTGTCAATGCTTTTGGTGTTTTAGTCATTAAGTCCTTGCCTATGCCTGTGTCCTGAATGATTTTGCCTAGGTTTTCTTCTAGGGTTTTTATGTTGTTAGGTATTATGTTTAAGTCCTTAATCCATCTGAAGTTAATTTTAGTGTATGGTGTCAGAAAGGGGTCCAGTTTCTGCTTTCTGCACATTGCTAGCCAGTTTTCCCAACACCATTTGTTAAACAGGGAATCCTTTCCCATTGCTTGTTTTCATGAGGTTTGTCAAAGATCAGATGGTTGTAGATGTATGGTGTTGCCTCTGAGGCCTCTGTTCTATTCCATTGATCTATATGTCTGTTTTGGTACTAGTACCATGCAGTTTTGATTACTGTATCCTTATAGGATAGTTTGAAGACAGGTAGCGTGATTTCTCCAGCTTTGTTCTTCTTGCTTAGGATTGTCTTGGCTATACAGGCTCTCTTTTGGTTTCATATGAAGTTTAAGGTGGTTTTTTCCAGTTCTGTGAAGAAGATCCTTGGTAGCTTGATGGGAATAGCGCTGAATCTGTAAATTACTTTTGGCAGTATGGCCATTTTCACAGTATTGATTCTTCCTAACCATGAGCATGGAATGTTTTTCCATCTCTTTGTATCCTTTTTTATTTTGTTGAGCAGTGGTTTGTAGTTCTCCTTGAAGAGGTCCTTTACATCCTTTGTTAGTTGTATTCCTAGGTATTTTATTCCCTTTGTCACAATTTTGAATGGTAGTTAGTTCTTGATTTGACTGTCTTTAAGTCTGTTACTGGTGTATAGGAATGCTTGTGATTTTTGCACATTGATATTGTATCCTGAGACTTTGCTGAGGTTGCTTGTGAGTTTAAGGAGAATTTGGGCTGAGACAATGGGGTCTTCTAAATGTACAATCAAGTCATCTACAAATAGAGACAATTTGATTTCCTCCTTTCCTAATTGAATACCCTTTATTTCTTTTTCTTGGCTGATTGCTCTGGCTAGAACTTCCAATATTATGTTGAATAGGAGTGGTAAGAGAGGGCATCCTTGTCTAGTACCAGATTTCAAAGGGAAAGCTTCCAGTTTTTGCCCATTCTGTTTGATATTTGCTGTGGGTTTGTTGTAAATAGCTCTTATTATTTTGAGATACATTCCATTGATACCTAGTTTATTGAGAGTTTTTAGCTTAAAGGTCTGTTGAATGTGTTTTAAAGTAACACACAATTGTTTTTAGTATGGTTAAAAAATCTTTGTCTTTTAATCAGAGCATTTAGATCATTTACAATTTATGCAATTACTGGTATTTTTTGGCATATGTCTAGAGTCCAACAGTTTGATTTCTATTTGTTCTACCTTTATATGTTGTTCTTTTTCACTCTTTTTAAACTGCTTTTATTACATATTATTTTTATTTCCATTACCCCCCATTATGCATTCTGTTACTACTTTCTTTTGCTTTGATTTTATTCTTTTTCGTTTTTCCATTAGAGGTTACACGATAAATCCTTAACTTTATTTGAGTTTAATGTAAATGAATTTTTTTTTTGCATTTTAGGTTTTGGGGTACATGTGAAGAACATGGAAGATTGTTGCATAGGTACACACATGGCAGTGTGATTTGCTGCCTTCCTCCCCTTCTCCTATATGTGGCATTTCTTCTCATGCTGTCTCTCCCCACCTCCCCATCCCCTGTCCCTCCCCCATTTCCCCCCAACAGACCCCAATGTGTAGTGCCCCCCTCCCTGTGTCCATGTGTTCTTTTACCTCTTCTTGATAATGCTAAAACCCCAGATCCTTGTATCATCACTTACATGTACTCTCTTTTAAAATTATTTTCTTGGGGCCAAGTGCAGTGGCTTATGCCTGTAATCCCAGCAGTTTGGGAGGCTGAGGAGGGCAGATCACATGAGGTCAGGAGTTTGAGACCAGCCTGGCCAACATGGCAAAATGCCGTCTGTACTGAAAATACAAAATTAGCTGGATATGGTGCTATACACCTGTAGTCCCAATCACTCCAGAGGTCGAGGTAGGAGAGTCGGCTGAACCCAGGAGGTGGAGGTTGCAGTGAGCCAAGATCATGCCACTGCACTGCAGCGTGGGCGACAGAGTGAGACTCTGCCTCAAAAAAAAAAAAATTATCTTGAATTTTAGTTTCATATACACTTTAAATACCACCAAAATTATTATTTTGTATGATCAGTATTCATTATGATTAATGTGCATTTTTGCATACTCTGTTTGTCATTCTTGTCTATAATTTTACATTTTTATTTTGGATCAGGATTGTTTTGTATTATTCTTCTGCCGAAAAAACACCCTTCAGTATTTTTGAAGTGAATTTATGCTCTTATCTTGAAAAATTCTCTAATTTTTTTTCTGTCAAGAAATATCTTTATTTTGCCTTCCCTTTTAAAGGATTTTATTGTTTTGTAGAGAAATCTAGCTTGGCAGTTTATTCTCTTTCACTAGTTCCAAGAAATCATGCCACTATCCCATGGCTTCCATAAGTTCTATTGAAGAAAATATGTCCTTTATTTAGTGGCTGATTTGAGTATTGAGTGTTTCTGGTGTTCAGTAGTTTTATTATGATGTTCCTAGGGGCATTTTGTTGTTATTATCATATGATCTTATTTGTGAGATAATCTGATTCTTCAATCTGTATCTTCATGCCTATCAGCAGTTTAGGAAAAATCACAGCCTGTATCTCTTCATATACGCTTTTTGCAGCATTCTCCCTCTTTCTCTTGTCTGGTTTCTAGTTCATAAGTATTAAAAGTTTGTATCATATTTCATATGTCTTTTATGCTTGATTTTTTATCAGTTTCAAATTATATGCTTTAGTTTTTATATTTTCTACTGACCTATCTCCCAGATTGCAGTCTGTCTTCAGTTGAGTTCTGTCTTCTGTTAAAACTGTTAAATTGATTTTAAAAATTTTAGTTACATTATTTTTCTGTTCTGCAGTTTCTATTTGAAACTCTTTATCATGTCATTTTTTGTAATTCATTAATAATCATAATTATCTTAAAGTCAATGACAAATAACTTCAGTATTTTGGGTCAACTGTGTACTTAGCTCTATTATCAATTTTTTTCTTAGTCCTGCTTCTTGAATTTAGAGACTCTGGATGATTTTTTTTTTATTCCGCTGAGAGGATTCTTCCAACTTCTGCTTGTAACAGAGGGATAGGTTATCTCAACTCAGTGAGAACTTGAGCCAACTTAAATTTTTATTTATTTATTTATTTATTGTCATTTCTGTATGGGCTTTCTTTTTCTTCTTTAATTCCTAGGATGACACCCTTCAAGATTCAACTAAGAGCCTAAGGTATTTTCCAGGCCTTTTTTCTCAATAAGCCCTGGACTGCAATTTTTTTATCTTCAATATCCTGAGATTATCAAAACCTCCATTGTAGTTTTTAGCTGTTTATTGGTTCTGGTTGATAGTTGTATTAGTATGTTTTCATGCTGCTAATGAAGACATAATGAAACTGGGAACAAAAAGAAGTTTAATTGGACTTACAGTTTCACATGGCTGGGGAAGCCTCAGAATCATTGTGGGAGGTGAAAGGCACTTCTTACCTGGCAGAGGCAAGAGAAAAGTGAGGAAGAAGAAAAAGCAGAAACCCCTAATAAACCCATAAGGTCTCCTGAGACTTATTCACTATCATGAGAATAGCATGGGAAAGACCAGCCCCCATGATTCAATTACTTCCCCTGGGTCCCTCCCACAGCACATGGGAATTTTGGGAGATATAATTAAAGTTGAGATTTTAGTGGGGACACAGCCAAACCATATCATTCTGCCCTTGACCCCTCCAAATCTCATATATTCACATTTCAAAACAATCATGCCTTCCTAACAGTCCCCAAAGTCTTAATTCATTTCAGCATTAACCCAAAAACCCACAGTCCAAAGTCTTATCTAAGAAAAGAAAGTCCTTTCGTTATGAGCCTGTAAAATCAAAAGCAAGCTAGTTACTTCCTAGATGTAATAAGGATACAGGTATTGGGGTAAGTACAACCATTCTGAATGGGAGAAATTGGCCAAAAGAGAGGAGTTACAGGACCCATACAGGTCCAAAATCCAGCGGGCAGTCAAATTTTCAAGCTCCAAAATGGTCTCCTTGATTCCAAGTTTCACATCTGAATCACGCTGGTGCAAGAGGTGGGTTCCCCATGGTCTTGCGCAGTTCCACTTCTTGGTTTTTGCAGGGTACAGCCTTCCTCATGGCTGCTTTCACAGGCTGGTTTTAAGTGTCTGGATTTTCCACGTACAACGTGCAAGCTATCAGTGAATCCACCATTCTTTGGTCTGGAGGATGGTGGCCCTCTTCCCACAGCTCCATTAGATAGTGCCCCAGTAGGGACTCTGGGGGGAGGTCTCCAACCCCATATTTCCTTTCTGCACTGCCTTAGCAGAAGTTCTCCATGAGGGCCCCACCCCTGCAGCAAACTTTTGCCTGGGTATCCAGACATTTCTACACATATTCTGAAATCTAGGTGGAGGTTCCTAAACCTCAATTCTTGACTTCCACACACCTGTAGGCTCAATACCATGTGGAAGCTGCCAGGACTTGGGGCTTCCACCCTCTGAAGCCACAGCCTGAGCTCCATGTTGGCCTTTTGCAGCCATGGCTGGAGCTCCTGGGACACAGGGCACCAAGTCTGCAGGCTTCACACAGCATGAGAACCCTGGGCCTGGCCCATGAAACCGCTGTTTCCTCCTGGGCCTCCAGGCCTGTGATGGGAGGGGTGCCATGAAGGTCTCTGACATGGCCTGGAGACATTTTCCTAATGGTCTTGGTTATTAATATTTGGCTGCTTGTTAGTTATGCAAACTTCTGCAGCTGGCTTGGATTTCTCCTCAAAAAATGTTTTTTTCTTTTCTACTGCATTGTCACGCTGCAAATTTTCTGAACTTTTATGCTCTGTTTCCCTTTTAAAATGGAATGCTTTTAATAGCAACCAATTCACCTTTTGAATGCTTTGCTGCTTAGAAATTTCTTCTTTCAGATACCCTACATTATCTCTTTTAAGATCAAAGTTCTACAGATCTCTAGGGCAGGGGCAAAATGCTGCCAGACTCTGCTAAAACATAACAAGAGTCACCTTTGCTCTGGTTCCCAACAAGTTCCTCATCTCCATCTGAGACCACCTCTGCCTGGACCTTATTATTTATATCACTGTCAGAATTTTTGTCAAAGTCATTCAGCAAGTCTGTAGGAGGTTCCAAACTTTCCCACATTTTCCTGTATTCTGAGTCCTGCAAATGATTCAACCTCTGCCTGTTATGCAGTTCCAAAGTCACTTCCACATTTTCAAGTATCACTCCACTCTACTGATACCAATTTACTGTGTTAGTTCATTTTCATGCTGCTGATAAAGACATACCCAAAACTGGGAACAAAAAGAGGTTTAATTGGACTTACAGTTCCACATGGCTGGGAGGGCCTCAGAATCATGGAGGGAGATGAACGGCAATTCTTACATAGTGGCAGCAAGAGAAAAATAACGAAGAAGCAAAAGCAGAAACCCCTGATAAACCCATCAGATCTCGTGAGACTTATTCACTGTCATGAGAATAGCACAGGAAAGACCAACCGCCATGATTCAACTGCTTCCCCCGGGTCCCTCCCATAACACGTGGGAGTTCTGGGAGACACAATGCAAGTTGAGATTTGAGGGGAGACACCCAAAACATATCAATAGCCTTTTGTCTTACATAGCCTAATCAACATATATGTTGAGGGATAACTGGTGTTCAGCATTGGTTATACTTTTCTGTGTGTTCCTTCTTTCTGGAACATCCTGGCTGCCTTAGCAGCCCCAAATCTTAAATCCTTTGTCTGTATGCCTAAGAGTTTACTTAAAACTCTAATAACTTCTTTGCTGCCTTTTGTTTTCTAAGTCTGATGCATTTTTCTGAAAATTGGCAAATGCTCTGAGAGAAAAAGTGGCATGAAGAAAATTGTGCTTATTATTAATTTGCTTCTCCTCTTTCTGCAATGTAGACCCTCAAGTTCTAGTTGATTCATTATCTTTCTGATTGTTTCAAATAGAGTTTCTTTTTGTATTTTGTCCACTTTTTCTAATTGTTCTTAATGGAAGCATTGGTCTCCTGCAAGCCACTCTATCATGCAAAAAGCAGATGTCTGTGTAGTTGCGTTTTCTTTTCTATATATGCTTCAGTTAACCATTGAGTTGTGAAGATTTACTTGTTGCTTAACACTGGACCTCAGAACTCCTAAATGTTATTCTGGTAGTAAGAGCCAATAATACTTTATGGAGCTAACCCTATAATGGCAGATATTCCTGTCTAAGAATGCCCTTATGGAGACAAGAAGGGGCAGAAGGAAAGCAAATACTACTTGATGATATAGGCAAAGAGGGAAGAGTTTGCTTTTGCAACCTCCTGTCTTTACTTTCTATGCTGCTGTTTCCCAAATTAAGTAACCTAGTGTCATCTTCTCCAAGTTTGCCTTCCAGGACATGGCCCTGTTTTTGCTTCTCAGAACATATGTTACCATTTTGATTTATATAAAATGTCTTCCAAAATATACCAGTAACATCAGTTACAGCATGAAGGAGGACTCCTGCAGGTAGTCAATGTGGTCCTATTCTGGGGCAAAGTGCCTTGCTTAGGTCATCCACTAGCACAGTGTTCCATGCTTCATACTATGCTCCTTTAGGTAGCTCTTTTCTTTTTCTTACCATGTTCTTGTCTGTCCTTTGCCTCTTGCTTGCAGATGACTCAAAGTTTAAATTCTATAGCTAATATATAATGTAAACTTAATAGTTTAGTGTGCTGCTCTTCTCAATTTATTTTTCATTTTTAGAGTTCCACTGATTATTAAAAAGTTTCTAAGGAATGACCTTCACATTTTCACAATTTTTTTCTGCACAGTTGTGGGGGGAAATAGAGGAGTTAGTTTGAATTTGGATGGTGAATATGTAATCGTATTGGCAATCAATCACATCACATATGTCTAAGAATTAGCAAGAAGATGGATAAATTAAGTGTTTCATAGTTCAGAAAATTTTATTTATTCCTCTTAGGTTCTTAAACGGTCCAAGGCCCATATTCAGTTGTACATGAATATAGGAATTTTCAAGTATGAATGATAATATTTAGATTAAGCCATATTTGTATTTTACTGGGCATAATGAAACATCTTTATTTTTAATATTTTGCAGCACATTTTTCAATGTTTGTAATATATTAAATCTTTCCAGTCAAATTTTGAATCACTTGTCCTTCTGTATCACAGTACTTAATTATTCAGTATCAGAAATTCAATTTAATTACTGTACAAGATAAAATTGAATTGCATACCTCATGAAGAACCTATTATGAATGTCGTATTGCATTGAAAAAAGTGAATAACCTTGTAATAAATTTTGATGGCTTCCATGAAGAACCATTTAGAATGATTTTAAAAAAATAGCTGCACACCACATGCATACTTTATCTGGCTCTTTATAATAATGACAATGGAGAGAAAGCAGTATCATCAGAAGGGTATAGGCACATGTCTTCTGGTTAATTTGGAAATACTGTGTTCTTTAATGTGCTACCATGGGAAGGTACTGAATATCAGCAGAAAGAGTGCTGAGGTCTACCTCACTTTTTGGAAGGCCAGTTTTCTGCAGAAATGGAGTGGGGAGATAGACCCTTTGATGTATACTTTTTTTAAAAAATGTTTTTAATGATAAAATAATAGATTCAGAAAATTATCTATCAGATGATGAATATGGTACATGATTTATTACATATAACATAAAGAATTATCATAGCACAATAAATTGTTGGAAGGTGAAGTATAATGAAGGTCAAGAAATAGAGCTTTGCCAGCAACTCCAGAAGCTTTCCACATTGCCTGTCTCTTATTTTTTTCATAAAGGTAACCACCATCAGATTTTCATAATAATGATTTTCTTGCATTTCTTTAAATATTTTTCATTCAAGCCTGTATCTCTGAACACTGTAATTTAATTTTGCCTATTTAGTAAAAGTATTTTAAAAGTCTTTCTTAATCTAAATGTTCCCTCACATTTCTTTTTGTTCCCCTGCTCTTTATTCACAGAATTACCCAGGTTCTTTGACCTGTAGAGATCCATGCTTTCCTAATTACATTGATGTATACTTTTTTGTGGGTGTATTAATTACTTCCTTGGGAGCTGTTAGGCAATTTGAAAGTGCTGTGAACCTTGAGCTAAAGAGAGGGCATTCATCATTTACTGGTATCTGCACATGTCCTTTCCAAGCTGATGAACACCTTTTTGCACTGTCGTTAATAAGGAGCTTGTGTGTTTCAGATGGGGAGTTTGTACAAAGCTTTTCAGTAATGCTGTTGAGAGGTAATCATAAATGAATACATTCAATGCAGTTTTTGGGTTAAAAGATGAAGAGATGTGTGCTTATGTACATGGGCTTGATTTTCTGACTCTCTAACTGATTGCTTCACTCTATTAGCTAAGGAGAAAAGAGGAGCTAGACCAACAGAGTGAATTAATATCTCTTAGCACAGCATTTTCCCAAAATGTGTGTTGGAGAACACTAATGGCCTTTATATGTTAATGCATCATCCCTCCAAAAAACACTTCTGTATTTAAATAAGTTAAGAAAATGCTGAGCCAGAGTGCTCATAAACATATTAAAAATCACAGAAAAGTCTTGCATTAAATAAAATTATTTGATTTTATTTATTTTCCTAAATCTGTTGACAAGAGAAGGTTTTTGTTTTTGTTATTGGTGTTTCCATTGATTATTTGACACTATCTTATAATACATGTTTACTGTGGATGCAATTGGAAAATTCTGATCAGGATTGCATTGAATCTGTGATAAAGTGGGGAAGTATAACCATTTGAACAATATTAAGTCTTCTGGTCCATGAGTATGGGATGTCTTTCTATTTATGTAGATCTTTAATTTCTTCCAACAAAAGTTTGTACTCTTCAGAGCATAAACTTTGTACTTCTTTTATTAAATTTACGCCTACATATTCAATTCTTTTTGATGCTATCATAAACAGAACTTTCTTAATTTTGTTGACTATAAATACGATATAAAATTACATTAGACATTCGTATGCTAATCTTTTGTCCTGCAACCTAGTTAAACTTGTTTATTAGTTGTAATAATTCTTAGAAGATTCCTTAGGATTTTTAATATACAAAATGTTGTCATCTGCTTATAGAATATTATTTCTTCCTTTCCAACCTGGATGCCATTTATTTTATTTTCTTGCATAATTGCCCTGACTTTAGTACAATGTAAAGTAGAAGTGGTAAAAGTAGACATCCTTATTTCTGACCATAGAGGAAGAATATTCAGTGTTCACTATTAAGTATAATATTACCTGGGATAAGTTCAATATGGTCATGGGATATAGTCCTTTTTATATGTTTCTGCATTTGGTTGCTAGATTTTTCTGGAGGAGTTTTGCCCCTATATTCTCAAGAGATATTGGCTTGTGGTTTTCTTTTCTTGTCATGTCCTTGTCTGGTTTGGGTCACTACAGGACCAATAAATGAGTTGGGAAGTGTTTCCTCCATTTTTATTTTTTGGGAATAATTAGTATTCTTTAACTATTTGGCAGAATTCACCAGTGAGGTCACCTGGGCTTGGGCTTTCTCTTGTGGAAAAATATATTTTTTAATTGGTTATAGACCTG